>NC_057807.1:35246249-35252113 GCF_018294505.1 Triticum aestivum | reverse complement strand
GCCGCACAGCCTGCACGCGCGCTTGGCCCTGCCGCCCGCGTCGCCGCGCACGCCGCCACCACCCGCAACTGCTGTCGCGCCGCCGGCCCCTCGCGAGCACGGCGCCCCCGCCCGGCCAGATTGTCCCGCACCAACCCAGGCTGAGCAAAGTGGGGGAAAGCTTCCCGGCGCCGCCGACGCCACCAGGGCTTTGCCCAGCGGCGCTAGCTGCCGGCGGCGGGGGAGGGAGATGGGAGGGGGAAAAGGGAGGCCGGCGGCTAGGGTTGCCCCGCTCGGCCGCCCGAGGGGGTGACGCGAGGGGGAGAAGGGGCCGTCTCTCGCGCGCTCCGATTTGTTCATGAATAGTATTCATGACACTGCGCCACCCCTTGGATTATCTTAACCACGCAAGAATGTGTGTTGAGAGATCACACTCTTTACCTTCCCTCTTAACCCCTGACTTGAAACTTCTAGACATATTTTTTTGTTGATATTTTTCCTTGAAATTTTCTGAAAAGTCCAAAAACAACAACTAGCTCTTGGCACTACATTAAGTGGTTACTACAGAAAAATAATTAAAATCTGTAAAAAAACTATATAATTATGATATAAATATTCACGAAACAAGAAAACATTGTAAATAAATACGTCTGGAACGTATAAGGAGCCAATTTTTTTTACAGTTTTCCCATTGACCACCGTAATAGTAGTCAGCTAATAGAAGAGGTTCATGCCGCCCTCGTCACAACGGTTTCTCAAGCCCACCCAAGAACGATCCGCGTCGCACCAAGCCAACCATGGCCAATGGAGGTGCAAAGCCCTCGGGAACTTTTTTTCTTCGAAAAGAAGGATAACCCCTGGCCTCTGCAGCGAGCAAAGCACACATTCTTATATTATTAATAATGCAAAATCCACCAGCTGAACAATATCGACTTGAAAATAAAGCAAATAGAAAACTCAAGGCGGCATACCTTGTGACAGTAACTCCACCAGATACACTAACCCTATGATACAAGACAAAAAATACAACTCCTAGCTACGCCTAGAAGAAGGATTCGTCGTACATGCGTCGATGATGACGAGTCTAACCCAAGGTTGAACTCCGGATTCTCATCCCCAAAGCCAAGCTTCAATCCACCACCTTCAGCAAGGAGACGACACATGCGCACGCTGACATAGCCTGATCGGAGATTTTGTGTTTCGATTGGAGTCATAAACTTGTCATTGAAAACGTCTCTACCATCATCTCTTATCCAGCTACTGACCCCTTGATAACCAGATACCTCTGTAGAAGACACTGGAAGACAAGACGTCCCATACCGCTTGCCTCTCGCCACTATTACACCACCTTCTATCAAGCAGCAACAGTCTAAACATGACACCATATTAGGCATGACTTGACGCCTCCGCATGAGACGTCGCCCATAGCATCCGCGGGCGGCTTCACTTTGTCAGTGACATGAATTGCTCGCGTCTCCGGAAGAGACGCATGTGTCACCTTTTTTCGACAAAGGGTGAATTTTATTCGCTCAAAGTGAAGCATCAAGAGAATACAGACACAATGAACACACACCTGGCCTTTGCACAACTAGGATGCATACAACCAACACTGACGCACACACACAAAAATCACGCCAGCAATAGCAAAGTCACATAAGACCAAAGCTATGTGTAGGTGAAGAAGAAAGAAAAACCCAAAGTGATTAGATCCGCGATCGACAAACTACAACAATGACCATATCCACACTAGCAATCTCATGCGGACGATGAGGTTCTTCAACAGGAACGCCTTCAGGAATAGAGCGACGCTCATGCGCCATCGTCATCGGATTCAACCACCAAGGCTAGAATCTAGATTTTCACCCTGAAAAATGAGTCTGAGCATATCCGAAGAATGCCTTCAATAAAGTAACAACATAAAAACATCATCATTCCTAGGTAAAACCAACTCAGGCCAGACCTAGGCTTTCATTCCGGAGCTCGAGACCGGGTGCTTGAGTAGCACCGCCATCGACGCTAATCAATCACGTGTTGTCGCCAACTCTTTTCCACAATTTAGTAGCTATGGGCGATGTGTGACCATCATTGCTACACAACCATCCCTCTATGTCAGGACGTTGTCTATGGTTTGCATTCCACCGCCGTAGTCAGCCACTGAATCTGAAAGGAAGAACCCAAACAAAGATATTTTGATGGTCACCGCAATTCAGGGCGAGGCCGCCACAGCAGGTGGGCTTGGCAAGGCAGATGCCCCTCCAAGCCCTTTGCTAGATCTAGCAGATGCCGCTGGCCACCAGCGCGAGATGGACCAATCTGCCAGCACAACCCTCACGTGCATATGACTATGAGGGATTAAGTCAGTCTCTCATGGCCGGCAAACACCAATCCGAGATTGTCCGCCGCCGTTGGTTAATTAACCAGTCACGAGGAGAGACTTGCCATTGGATACGAACGTTCTTTGAGGGAGGGAGAGGAATTAACCAATCACGAGGAGACACTTGCCATTGGATCTGAACGTTGTTTGAGGGAGGGAGAGGAGGGACGAGATAGCACCCCGCCGCCACCGTCCACCGTTGGACGCAGTGGCGGATCCAGGAATTCAACTTCGGGTGTTCGATTTTTTTTTGTCCTAGCAGAGAAGTAATTTTTTTTCTCCAAACAGTTGTTTTCACTGCGTTTGGACGCCATGCATCCTGCCCGGCTTATCCATGCTCCCAGCTGCGTTGGGTTCTTGTACCATCCCGATTGGCGGCAGCGCTTTTCTCGAGGTCCCGATTGCTTCAGCCATGGTGCACTACTCCTATACTCTTGTGCCCACTACTGTGTATAGGTCGCTTTGACCTATGAGTCACGGAATGGACCATGAATTAGAGTGTATCGATGAGTACTGCCTAATGGGCTACCTGGGATGCAGAGAGATGACCAGCCTGATGACTTTTACTAGTTTGAGGTTTGAGCTCGCTTTGGAGGAAGAAATACTACTTATGCAGTTCCAAAAATAACACAAGTGATACATGTGTCCACTTTATACTCTATATACGGAAAAATTTGTAGAAAAATTTGGGTGTACATCTGTACACCCAAGACCCTATGTGGATCCGCCCCTGGTTGGACGGCCTCCTCCGGCTGCGGCGAGGGTTCCGGCGCCTGCTTTTTTGGTGGCAGCTGGGGTGCCTCTGGAGTGGCCCCACGAGCGACACAGGAGGCTTGGGGTGTCGACGCATGTGTCACCTGCCGAGCCGCATCGCATCCGATCTGTTGATGGAGGGGACGTCCCATACCGCCACCAGCCTTGGCAATCACCACCCCGAGATCTAGTCACAGAGTCGTCCACACGACCATCAAAGTCGCCGCCTTCGAGAAGAGGGGTCGCCGGCCCGAATCCGAATGCTAGTAGCGAGCACCCACCGCCGCGCCGGCCGCTGTCATCGCCCATACAACGGTAACTGCCGCCGCGACCTTCAGATTTGGGCACAAGGGCCTGAATCCCTCGCGCGCCGCCACCTGGTCGGCCGTGCTCGACCTCCCGTCGCGCTGACGAGCCAACCACCCCCAGACCCGCCGCAAGCCGCAACCAACACTGCTCCAAAAACCCACCGGCGTGAGGAATTTAGCCACCACGCCGGCGGCACCACCGCCAGGCGCGCTGGCTGCCCGCACATCCACGACCACCAGCCACCATCCAGAATCCCGAGGGCACTGCCCCGGCATCTGTGCTCTGCCATCTGCGCCTGCTGTCCAGGATCGATAGATGCGCACAGGCCGGAGGCCTCCCATCGGCCTCCCACCGCGAGAAAACACAGGGGGCGAGGACCTGCTGACCCTTGACTGCCACGCGGGGCTTCACCCACCGGCTTCCTCAAGCGGCGGCGAGTGGCTAGATTGTAGGAGATACGGGCGAGGCGGCAGATAGGGTGTCCCCGGACCGCCCCGGGGACCTCTCACTAGTGCAGAACCGGGCAATAGCACCAGTTCATAAGGCCCTTTAGTGCCGGTTCCATAACCGGCACTAAAGTGTGGGCACTAAAGCCCCCCCCCCCCTTTAGTACCGGTTCAGCACGAACCGGTGCTAAAGGGCAACCACGTGGCACGAGCCAGCTCCGGGGGCCTGAAGCCCTTTAGTACCGGTTGATAAGACCAACCGGTACTATAAGGTTTGGGTTTTTTTTTAGTTTTATGATTTCTTTTTCATTTAATTTTGTGTTTCCATTTTAATTCTTTTTCGTTTGCTGGTATTTTACGATACTACACATTGTACACGTTATGCATATATATATATATATATATATATATATATATATATATATATATATATATATATATATATATAATTTCTAGTAGAACCAATCATCGAGTTCAACATGATTGTCATGATATAAGCGTTCATATATAACACCACAAAAGCAAATCACTTAAGTTCAGAACGAGGAACACGGACATGAAAGGACAAGTACTAATTAAGAGCAGCATGAAGAACTAGCTAAATCACTCCTGCTAGCTACTCTCTCTCTGGTAAAATAGCATAGAACATGTATAGCTCTCCTGATTGATCATAATGAAACATGCCGATGAACCTGTCTCCTAATCGTGGGCTGCACTTCTCATTGCTGCCCCCTAGTACTTCTCTGCGATCATTAACAATTTTCCTCCAATCTTTCACTATTAAGCATTCATCGCTTCTAGAAATCTTGAATGCATTCATGTGCAATGCAGGATCTCTTGGCCGTAAGCTAACAATTGACATCTGACCTTTAGTCTCGATCCCCTGAGGCACAACTGTCATCGGAAGTCCTTGTTGAAGAACATCGTATAGTAGTTAATTAATATACTTAGCAATGAAAGTTTAGCAAAAAAAATATGTATGCAAAATATGCACTGAGGACAAATAGTAAATATCTTACCATCATTCCTAAATAGATGTGACCGTAGTTCAATACCATCACTATTGGTCGCACGTTTTGAGTACTAACATTTCTAAGTGCAGGAAGAAAATTTGTCTTGACAGTATGAAGATCCTCAAGCCATGAAACATAATGACTTATTTCTTCGCAGTTTAGTTCAGCTCCGGGACAGTAGTAGGTCCTGTCTACCAAGCGCCGGACATGTTTGGTTGAATGAAGATAAGCTGTCAATAGAAATTAGTTGTCAGTTATTTTTGAATAAGCAATATCAAAAACAAAAATATAGATGAGAAGAACTCACATAATGGTAGAACTGGAGGCGTCTGCACATCGACCCATATGTCTTTATTACCTTCAATATCTCTTCCGGACGAATATCAAAGGTGATAACCATACCAGGCTCAAATGCATAAGCCTTGCATAGTGCTTGCCAAGTTTTGCATTCAAAATATGTGTACGTGTGTGTATTGTACACTTTGACGTTGAAAGTATATCCATCATGCTTAGTTTTCGGGTAAGCTCTCTTTACCTCCATAGTTTCCATATCTTTGAAACCTATCTTATCCAAAACAGAAATTCTTGCATGGCACGGGATGCGCTAGTATAATAGTGAAAATTAAAAATTATAAGTCAGGCAAATGAAGCATATATAAGTCATGCTTAATTACGAAAATAGACTTTGTCGTTGTGACTTACTGTATTGAATTCGAAAGACTCATCCAGCTTGATGCTGAATCGCCTACCATCAACAAGGAAATTTCTATCGCACTGGCCGCGCTGGTCTTCACAGTAATCGCACATAATAAAAAAATTCCGTCGTCAGACGACATTTCCTATGTTCATATTAGGCGAAACATTAATCACTTACTAATTCAATTAATTCAACTACTTCTAGTAATTCAACTAAGCATTTACTAAAATAAACTAGTTATATTAATTCAAACTAAGCATATACTAAAATAAAGTAGTTCTATATATTAATTC
>NC_057807.1:35224472-35244598 GCF_018294505.1 Triticum aestivum | reverse complement strand
CCAAAATTCAACATTTTCAGAGTTCATTTTGTAGTGATTTTTCAATTTCATGGTCATTTTGTAAACGATTGAAAAATAGCAAATATATATTTTTTTCTTTTTTGCTTTATTTTTTCTTCTATTTATTTCTGAATAGTTTTTTCTTTTCTGCTATATTTATTTTCTTCTATTTATTTCTGAGTAGTTTTTTTATTTTGTTTTTTTCTTTTCAGCTATAGTTTTTCTTCTTTTCTGCTATTTTTTCTTTTCTGCAAAACTTGATGGTCAAAGTCTAGAGTTATAACTTAAAAAAAAAGAAATGTTGACGTGCAATTAGTTTTTGCCATAACAGAAGAAGTCCGGAGTTGTAATAAGTTATTAAAATAAAAAAGAGGTGCAATGCTCGTTAATTTGCTTCAAGCCATTCGGAATAGTGTAAACTGCACTGCGCATAGCTACATGCAGTCTACCGTATTCCTGAAGGCTTGAAGCTAAGCAACGTGAGCATTGAGCCTCTTCTTCATCGTCTCTGCACTCAGGGCTTATAAACCGCTCCTAGTCCCTCTCACTTCGCGAGGTGGGACTAAAAAACAGCTTGTCATAACCTCATAAACCCGAATACTTCGAAATAGATTGTCCAGTTTGTAAACGAAGTGCATCCAGTTTTTGCCGTAACTCTCTCTACTTTTTAAACATGATATGTGAGTGAAATGATGATACCATGCCAAGTTTCAACTTTTTCAGAGTTCATTTGTAGTGCTTTTCAATTTCCAGGTCATTTAGTTCTCAAAACAAATCATTAAATGCATGAAAAATAGCAAATGAAGGCATAAACGGTTGAAAGTTGATGGCGTCGCTTTGAATGGTGCATACTGAACGCAAAAAAAAAGAGCATTTAGATCATGATCTTATATTTCTTTACAGTCTAAATTGTCAGTATGATCTTATAACATCAAAAATACTTTGATCATTAATGATCTTTGTGTGTACAATCTGAATTGTCAATATGAGTCATCAACGATTTATAAACCGATGAAGACTCATATTGCGGCCACAAATTCTACACATAGAGTTCAATGAAGACCAAGTGCTTGTGATAGTTTGAGAAATAACATATTTAAGGTGGTAAAAGGCTTGTTAGGGGAGCGAGGTGGGACTAAAAACAGCTTGCCATAACCTCATTAGTACCGGTTCGTGGTACGAACCGGCACTAAATTGTGATGGTGGGGCCATAGCCTGACCGCAGGCTGACACAGCCTCTTTAGTACCGGTTCGTGGCATGAACCGGTACTAAAGGTTCACCACGAACCGGTGCTATTGATCGCCGCCACGAACCGGCACTAGTGTACACATTAGTGCCGGCTGAAATTCCAACCGGCACTATTGTGCTTCACATTTGACCCTTTTTCTACTAGTGCCTCTGGAACTTGTTGAGGTTGAGGATACCAAGGTCAATGGGTCTTGTGTATTGCTGATGCCTGAGACCGTCCTATAGTTTTTCTGCTCCTTTAGACCTCCTCCCATGCAAAGGTGCTTAGATAAGGTGCTAAGTGCATTAAACACCTTAGCAACTCAACTCCCCAATGCATGGGTGCTTAACTTGTTGTTGCTAAGCATACTTTATTTAAGACTAGCCACAGTGGGAGTAACTTCAGTAGTAGCATCGAGTCCAACTCAGTAAATTTGCTTATGTGGCAATGAGTTAATGAGGAGAGAGGTAGTTTGAGTAACTTAGCTAGTTACGGTAACTTCAGGTGTCCCAATGCAATATGAGTCTATAACCTAATAAATGAAGCTTTGCATGACACCACACTTATGTTACTATCCACTATGAAGGTAGTAACATAGTCTAGGAATATGTGTATGTTACTAGTGTATGTTACTCTTCACTTCACTGTGGCTAGTCTAATTAGTTAGCACCTAAAGTCTTTCATTCATTGGTCAAGTTGTTTCATTTAAGTGGTTTGCCTAGGTTCACGCGTTTGACATTGGTTCTTCCTGGATCACCAAAATGCTCTCTCTCCTTGTTAATTGTTGTGCCATGTCACTTTTTTTTGCTTATGTGGCGTGCTTAGCACCTATCCATCATGGAGCACTAGGAAAGGCCTTACAGGGCCGGCCCTGTGTTTCGGGAGGGCCTAGGCGAACTCGACGACATGGGCTCCTGTGTCCTAAGTCCTAAGACAATATATATGTATGCGTGTGTTATATATATAACTTATTAAAAGTAACTTCCAATCACACATCTTTAGTTTAAAATATGAGTATAATAATTCAAATGACTCCATCGAGAACAATAATAACCAAATTCGAACCGACTCCATAAAAAACAATGGTACTAAAAAGATCGCAAAATGAAACTAACATGACATGATTACCTCAAATAAGAACGAAATTTATAGATCGGATGAATAACAAAAAATTGATAGATTGGATTAGAATACGTACATATTAAATAAAAAATAAATAAACTAATGAGATTGTCAAATTGAGGTTTGGGGATGGACAGGAAATGGATGCGTATTTCTTGACATCCAGTCGGATACGTAATTTTATAGGTATTGCCGTATTGCCGCGGTGCCGGATGCCGGATGGCCGGGCTGCCGCCTGCCTATGGGACTGCTGTGTGGCGGCGACGGCAAGCCGGCGAGGCGAGGGCGACACGGCAAGGGGCAAGGGGCAAGGCGCCGAGCGAGCGAGAAGGCCGACGGGCGGGCGAGGGCGACGAACCTACGAGTCACGGCGCCGCTTCACCTTCGCGTATCCATCAGCGATCGCTAGCTAGCTATATCTGGGCCGCCTAGTCCATCCTATTTCTTTTCTTTAATTCTTTTGTAATTTTTTACTTGCTTTTTGCTGGGCTATAGTATATGTATATACTTCATCATGTGCCCACCCCTCGCCTGGGCCGGCCGTCGCCCCGTCGCCCATGCCCCAGGGCCGGCCCTGAGGCCTTAGACGCTGTGGTTTTGTCTCTAGTTCTCCCTACTGCACTGAACTCTATTGTTGTGGTTGTAGGTGGTAGCACGTTTTCACCCCGTAGCGAGAGCTTTGATGGCGGATTCTTGGTTGAGCAATTAATGGAAAGGGGTTGCCCCTGTTGGAAAAAGGGAAAGCAAGTTTGTTTCTTTGGAAATCAGCAAGTCTGTTGGAATCAAATAGTTCGTGGAACATAGACATAGTACATCGTAATAAGAATGTTTACTCTGCAAGTGCAGAGCATCATTATTAACTCTCTTGGGTTGTTTATTCAGGACAGAATGTGTGAAGCGCATAATTACTCAACAAATGAAATGTCCCCAAATTACAATGTTTCACTAGCATACTTTAGACAGAAACATAGTGGTACACAGACATACATAAATTGGCATGCGTACGTGCATGCAGGGTTCAAGTACAAACATAACAGACTTAGTCTATAGCTGCCCAGAAGATGCATAAGACTTCTTATTACCAGCAAATCATCTACCATGTCTTAAGCACAACTTGGAGTTAGCTGAGGTCCTCGCCATTGCCATTGTCAGTCTGATCGCCATCATCGTCGTCAGTCTGATCCTCCTTTTTCTTGTCACCGTCACCGTTTCCGTCAGCCTCCTCCTCCTACTCCTCATCCTCATTGTCAGCCCCTCTTCATCCTCCTCCTCCTCATCCTCATTGTCAGCCTCCTCTTCATCCCCCTCCTCCTCCTCCTCTTCATTGTCAGCCTCCTCCTTGTCAGTCTCCTCCTCGGGGTCTATCGAGAAGGGGCTGTCTGTCGAGAAAGTGCTCACCATGCTACTAGTGTCTTCATCCTCCACCACGTTATCTGTGATGTTCAGTGTTACAATCCCTGCAGGTAGCACACAGTATAGAGACCAAAATTAATTCGCAAGTCCACTCAAAGATAAGAAAATTGCACCTAGAGATAACAAACACGACGCGCCGTACGTACACTCATCGTCCCAAGAGGTAGGTTGCACGTTCTCAAGCCGCCGGTTTTCCAGCTCTTCTGCATGGTAGAAAGATTTGTATGCACATCAAATGCATTGTTAAGCTCTCCTAATATGAAAATTGTGTAATCAAGAAAAATATATTGACACGATTTGTGTCTAGCAAGTCCAAACATTTTTTTAGGAACTAGTGAATAGAGAAGATCAAATCGTTTCCTATATACGAGGCCATGCATTATCGGACACAAATAGCATATTAATTCTCGTCAACTACAAAGTGAGCTTGAAACGTGAATAGCTCAAAAAAGTTTGTTTTTCCGGTTCTTCAAAAAGAAAACGTCCAAAAAACATAAATCAAGATTGTACACATGACCAAGTATTATATTTAGTCTTTAAATCTGTGCAAAGTTATGCATTCCATGGCCATATGGGAAAAGAAAGAGGGAATCAAAGTACAAAATGCTGCTATTCAGCCACTCTATCTTGTCTTTCTTGTGAAGAGAACACAAACTTATCAAGCATGTTTCCTCACGAAGAATTGCAGGCACGTAGTTATGCAAGAAACTTAATCAAAGAAGAAATATCTCACTTACCAGCGGTCAGCACACGTTTCTTGCTCTTTTTCTTGCCTTGATTGTTTCCACCGGATGAACCGCCACTGTCCATTTTGTTCTTCTTCTCTTGGCTTTTTTCCCTCTTCAACTTTAGTGTTGTAATGTATGTGCAGTGCGGAGTCCCCATTCTCTATCCTTTTATAAGAGGCTGATATAGCACACATGGGCTACGGTTAATTCAGTGCAGTGCACACAACATGCACACATAAAAGTTGATACGCACAGGTCATGAAATATTTTCTATCCAGTCCCGCACATGCAGTCCAGGCACATGCAGTCTTCATTGCATCATAGTACAGTTTACTAGTGGGCACCTCACAGGCCCACCCAAAACCCTTTCCCTCACTGCACCCTTTCCTGCCCGAAGCGGTCAGTGCCGCATTCATGCTGGTCCAGACCGGATGTGACCTCTCACTGGAGCCGGAATTAAAATGTGTGTGTCGGCCGAGAGCCTTGCCCGGCAATTCTTCAATGAATTGCCGAAGCTAAAAACATTTCCCCCTTTTTCGTTCTAGCAATGGATTCTGATTTGATGTACATATACAAGCACTATGTTGAGTCGTTCGATGAGGAGGAGAACTCGGATGAGACGGCGATGATGCAGACGGTCCTTGAAGACGCGAGCGTGTGGAGGAGCATGTTCTCAATTTCAAGGGCTCGATTAAGGGTCATCGAGTGCTCAACCGCAACAAGGCACACGGTTGACACTGCTGGACGACTACTTTGCCCCGGATTCACTCTTCGCTGACCATTTTCGCCGGTGTTTTCGGATGCGCAAGACTGTCTTCGATCGTTTGTACCATTGCGTCCGGTCCTATGATTACTACTTCATCTTGAAGAAAGACGCTGTGGGAACGGTTGGCTTCTTTAGTTTACCAGAAGTGCACGGATGCTTGCATATGGCACGGCCGCTGATTCGTGGGACGAGTACCTACGGATGTCTGAGAGTACACGCGGAGATACCATGGCCAGGTTCGCAACTACCATGGTCGAGGTGTTCGGACCTCAGTACCTGATATAACCAACTATGGCAGAGACCAAGAGGCTCTTGGCAATCTCAGAAGCAAGAGGGTGGCCAGGTTTGCTTAGTTCTCTTGATTGTATGCATTGGAAATGGAAGAACTGCCCGAAGACTCTATAAGGGCGATATCAGAGTCATGTTAAGAAGCCCACCATCATTCTTGAAACAGTTGCATCACATAATCTTTGGATTTGAGACGCTTTCTTTGGCATACCCGGTCTCACAATGACATCAATGTGCTACATCGATCACCGTTGTTTGCGATGCTGGTGAAGGAAAAGCTCCACCTTGCTACTATAATGTCAGTGGACATGAGTACAATATAGGCTACTATCTAGTTGATGGTATCTATCCTCCGTGGGCTACCTTTGTCAGCACCATCTCTAAACCAGTTGGCCAGAAAAATGCTCACTTTGCCCAAAGACAAGAAACAACGAAAAAGAATGTTGAGAGGGGATTTGGAGTTCTGTAGGCCCGTTTTGCAGTTGTTCGTGGACCTGCTAAACAATGGGATCCGGAGACCTTGTGGGGGATGATGACATGTTATTGATCATCCGCAACATTATCGTGGAGGATGAGGATGAGGATGCTGCCGCAGCTCTAGAATTTGAGAACATGGGTGATCCTATCAAACTTTCAGACCAGAATCCGGCCACATTTGAAGAGTTTATTCAAATGCATCAACAAATTAAACATCGACCAACTCATGAGTAGCTGAAGAAAGATCTGATTGAGTATGGTGGGCGGTTAAAGGGGACAACAATGTTGGGATGTAATATTTAAACTTTTTAAAATTTGAACTAGTGCTGCATGCGGCTATTTGAATGTTTGCACTCTATGTATGCGGCTATTTGATCGTGCGGACTTAAAAAAAATGAGAGAGACCAAATGTATGCGGCTATAGTTGGATGACGGTCTCCAGCATCCATGTCCGCGGACTGGCGCCCCTGTCCGCGGAACGGATGCGGGAGAAAATTTGCGGATGGCCGTTGGAGATGCACTTAGCTTCATCTTCTTCTTCTTCTTCTTCTTCTTCTTCTTTTTCTCTTTTTTCTTTTGGAATGTTTTTTCTTCTTAGGTTTAGTGTTGTATATAGGTGTTGTGCGCAGTCTCCAATATCTCCCCTTTTACAAGAGGCGTGGTCTATACACACATGACTACGGCTACTTCCGTGCCGTGCGCACATCAATGTTTTAAATAGCCGGCTATGGCTCCGCTATAGCTCGGCTATAGCCTTTTCAGCAGGGTGCCGCTAAATTGTCGCCTTCACAAATAGCCTGCTATATCCCTCTATAGCCTGTTATAACTCCGTTGTAGCTGTTTTTGGAGGCCCGCCGCTATTTTTCATAGCCCGCTATTTAAAACATTGGCGCACATGCATGCACACATAAGAATTGATATGCACACATCATGAAATATTCTGTATCCAGCCCCCCACATTTAAAACTGTAGCATATATAGTACACGTCAATCATGCAAAGCAGACAGTCTTCCTTGCATCATACTAGAGTTTACCAAGTACTGCCTCCATCACAAAATAAGTGTCACAATGAATTGTGCGAATCTGAATGTATGCTACCTGTGCAAATTTGCATCTATAGTATTGGGTTCTTCAAAATATAATAATGACATTTTAGTTTAAATGGTATTTTGTTTTCGTGAAGCATCACACGGATTAGGTGGTCACTGTTACAAAAAGATTGTTGTAAATATTGGTTAGTTCGCGAGCGGTCAAAGATACACTGGCATGGCAACCACAGTCGGCCTTTTCTCCCCTCAATTGGTTTTGACCTTATTTGATCGAATAAACAAGTTTATGGCCTAAAATGGCCACCTCCTAAGTTATTGGTCTAATGTGTACAATTAGTTTAAGTTAATAAACTAATGAATCACTTCACTCTCTTCAAAACATAATATTGACATTTTAATTTAACTGCTATTTGTTTTCCTGCAGAACCACACGATGCACTCTACTAAGAAGTAGGAACATATTGGGGAGAACCAGGGTACGTGAGACTTGATATGTATGCGTCATGAAATGTTCAGAAGTAGAGAAGATAGTAGAAGTCTTGCATACACAGGACAGTTGTCTTAATTTCTCTTTGGTTTTCAGCATGTGGTAAGAAGAACTTCTATGCCGACATGTGTGACAACAAACTATCTTGAAAAGCATACCAAATGGTATTTAATTGATATCATAGTTTTCACTTCAAAAAAATCAAAGGTAGTTTCTTAAATTATTTTTTTCCAAGGGTGATGCCTCAAAAACACTAATCTCGTGTCAATTAAACTAGACGATTAGCATCTCATGATGCAAGAGATAGTGCGAGCGGAGTATGCCTAATTAACACTCTTAAATATTAATCTCCTTGATGTGGTAACACACAACAGAGCTAATGATTGATGCTATGCATTTGCACTGTAAACATAATTAAAGACGATGTTCATTCAACATTTGAGGTAAAGAAGTGATTTCATTCATTCAGCTATATCGAAACAATTCATAGTATGAGGCAAGCAAATCCTGGTGGGACATGCCCGTGCCAGAATGATAGTCGTAGCTAAATCTTGAAATGTACAAACGAAAGGTCTTCAAACTCCATTTTTCTCACGGTAGCTGAAAAATGATAATTGAGATGACTTAAAAAGAATAATACTGTTACAAAAGTGAATCAACAATGTTGCATCAACATTTTTATAGTAAAATTTATATTTTTGGAAATTGTTTTTTATCAAATATTAAATACAGTGATTTCTATATGGTTGTAATGTAATTACTGGAATAATAAAATTTAACATACTTATTATAACAACAATTATATTTGAATCATTTTTCATAATTACATAAGTTATATAGTGTATACGTGTGCGTTGTGTTGTGTTGTGTGTGTGTGTGTGTGTGTGTGTGTGTGTGTGTGTGTGTGTGTGTGTGTTCATTTATATTTAAAAACATTGATCATGTTGGATATCTCTAAAATGTAGGTCTAATTAATATCTTAATGGTGGTTTTCTTGGGTATTTTTAGGTACATATAATTATAGAAACTTCTACTTTATAAATCAAATAATGGGGAAATGTTTCTTGCAATGTGGGTTCAGTAAGAAAGTGATAATATCTGCATTGGCCCTATTAGATATCACCACTTATATTAATCACCGATGAACATGAAAATGCTTGCGATTTGTACTTCTCATAAACAAGATTTGATGGTTTGATATGCTCATCGAGAATTATCTTGGTTTCGTCTGGTGTTTACAAGAATTCCTGCTAGTTTCTAGGATAAAATTATTCAAGAAATTATATATAAAATCTAGTTAGTAGGATCTAGTACAACATGTACGATATTTATCGGCGGGAGATAGGCAATACACGATATTGGTCTGTGATGTAGACTTCTCCGCTAACCAAGATTTTTTTTCATATATTCACTAATATTTTGGACATAATGTATAATAGTAATAATATTTATGTCCTCCCTTCGTCTCTCCTCTAAGGAAAGGAGGCTAGGGTTTTTCCCTCTTGTCGGCAGAGCCGTCGACCTACCACGTCTCCTGTGACCTCAGGGCCATGGGTGCGCGATGGAACTCGGCCCTTGCCGGCGGGAGGGATCTGTTTTTAGGTGCTTCTTCAAGCTTTCATAGGGTTTGTGTCCTGCTCCGGAAGACATGGTGGTGGCGCCTTCTTGAAGAGGGAATAAGGTTCTCCTCACCTAAGCCACGTCCTAATGGTGCGTCTAGCATCGTCGGAGGGCATGTGGAAATATGTCCCATGGATCTCTCGGGATTCGATCGGTGGTTATCTTTTGGTGGATCTGCTCCGATCCAGTCTTTGTTTGTCTTTGTTCATGTGTCTTCAGATTGGATCCTTCTGATCTAAACTTCTCTTCATTGGCGGCGGTTGCTGTTCTGATGCGTTGGTCCTATATGGGGTCTTAGCACGATGACTTCCTGACTATCTATTACAACAAGTTGTGTCCGGCTCTGGCGAGGGAGGGGCGATGACGGCGACGCGTCTTTGGCTCACTTCAGTGCTTGTAGTCGTCGCTAGGTGGTTTGCAAATCAGAATGTAATTTTTATTATTTCTAGTGTTCGCTGTACTGCCATGATTGAAGATGAATAGATTGAAAGTTTCCCACACAAAAAAGATGTACTCCCTCCGTTCCTCAATATAATAGTACTCCCTCCGTTCCTCAATATAAGTCTTTTTAGAGTTTACAGTATAGACTACATACGAATGTATGACATATTTTAGAGTATAGATCCACTAATGTTTCTCCGTATGTAGTCCATATTGAAATCTCTAAAAAACTTATATTTAGGAAACGGAGGGAGTGTTTGGATTACAGTTGTAACATAGTATTTGAGGCTCTCCTGTTCTTGATCACGTGACAGTGGCCCTGTCCTCTATGTACCAGGATGGTAAAAGTAACTTCCTCTAGATGCTCATTAGTAAACTTTTCTCTTTTACTTAGGTAACATGCGTTGCCAGTACATAAACATGGTCTTGGGGATTGCTACTTATGGCCACCGTGACACTGTTCCACCCAGTGGCTTATCTTAACCACGCAAGAATGTGTGTTGAGACTTGAGAGATCACACTCTCCTCATTTTTCTTTCGGACAAACACACTCTCCTCTTTACCATCCTTGTTAACCCTTTGACTTGGAACTTCGGGACATATCTTTTGTTGATATTTTTCCTCGAAAAAAATTATATTTTCTGAAAAGTCCAAAAACAGCAACAAGGCCGTGACACTACATTAATTGTCTATAGTACAGAAAAATAATTTAAACTTGTGACAAAACTATACAATTATGATATAAACGTAGGATGAAACAAGAAAACATTGTAGATAAATACGAGCCAAAAATTTGCAGTTTTTTCATTGTCCACCGTAATAGTAGTCAGCTTATAGAAGAGGTCCATGCCGCCCTCGTCATAAGGGTTTCCCAAGCCCACCCAAGCAGGATCCGCGTCGCATCAAGGCAACTATGGGTCTATGGCCAATGGAAGTGCAAAGCCCTCTGGAACTTTTTCTTTGAAAAGGAGGATAACCCACATCGAGCAATACACACATCTATATATTATTAATAATGCAAAATCCATCAGCCGAGCAACATCAACCCAGAAAAAAAGCAAAGGGAAAACTCAAGGCCGCTTGCCTCGCTACGGTAACTCCTTTAGATAGCCACTAACCCTATGATACAAAGCAAAATAAAAATATACAACTCCTAGGCTACGCCTGCAAGAAGGATTCACCGCACGTGAGCTGCTGACGACGAGTCCAACCCAAGGTTGAACTCCGGATTCTCATCCCAAAGCCAAACTTCAATCCACCACCTTCAGCAAGGAGACGACACAAATGCACATTGACGTAGCCTGGTCAAAGATTTTCTGTTTCCACCGGAGTGCATACACTTGTCGTTGAAGCCGTCTCTACTATCATCCCTCATCCAGCCACCGACTCCTTGATAACCAGATACCTCTGGAGAAGACACCGGAAGACAAAGACGTCCCATACCGCTTGCCTCCGGCCACTATCACACCACTTTCAATCCAACAACAATAGGCTAAACATGACACCTCCGCCAGAGCCACCATGCAGCACTTGCCGATAGCATGCACGATTGACGCCTCTGCATGAGATGTCGTGCGTAGCATCTACCGGTGGCTTCAGTTGTTGGCGACAGGAATTGCTCGCGTCTCTTTTAGATACGCATGCGCCCCTGCCGAACCGCATCACACCCGATCTGTTGATGGAGGAGACGTCTCATACCCCCACCAGCCTTGGCCATCACCACCTCGAGATCCAGCTATAGAGTCGTCCACACAATCATCGAGATCGCCGCCTTCGAGAAGAGGGGCCACCGCCAGGAATCCGAGTGCTAGCAGCGAGCACCCGGAGCCGCGCCGGCAGCTGTCATCGCCCATAACAACGGCAGTTGCTGCCGCGTCTGCCATCCATCGCTCGAACCCCCCTCCCTCCCGGCCCCGCAAACCCCTCTGGGAACTTGTTGAGGTTGAGAATACCAAGGTCAATGGGTCTTGCGTGCTGCTGATGCCTGAGGTCGTGCTGTATTTTTCCCGCTCCTTTAGGCCTAGTTTGGTAGCGAGGCCAACAAAACCAGGGCAGCATACCCCAGTCGGGGGATTTTCTCCGGACAGATGAGATGCCCTTCCATCACCCGGGAGATTTCCCTAATCAGTGTTACCTCATTTGGTGGCTAGAGAACGGGGCACCACGCGCCAGATCGCTAGGTGGAAGTCGATCGTGGGAGAGAGAGCGGAGGCGTGGGTTTCCTGCCCGATCTCTCAAGTCGTGGATTGATCTCCCTGGGAAACAAGATGGATCGGGACAGAAAATCCCCAGGCGATGAGCAACCAAATGACCCGTTGGTTTTCCACGGGCTGATTCGTCGCGTGGGTCACGAGCCCTAGATTTTATCGAGGATAGCGGGGGGATCCGACAATGCTACACGTACAAACAGTTTACAGGCTTTTACAGGGTGGGTTAGTTTTCATTGGCCAACAAGTGAGCGGGACGGCCCACCCCCCCTGAAAATCAGGGGGAGAGAGGTTTGTGATTGGTTGTTAGATAGAAACAGTTTACAGGCTTTTACAAATCTTTGTATGTCTAGCATTTTTGGGATCCCGCGTAACCAAATGAGGCCTTAGAGTTGTGGTCCTTTTGTCTCTAGTTCTCTTTACTGCACTGAACTCTATTGTTGTGGTTGTAGGTGGTCAATTTTTCACGCGTAGCGAGAGCTTCGATAGCTATCTCGGTTGAGCGATTAATGTAAAGGGTTGTCCCTGTTGGAAAAAGGAAAAGCTAGTTCGTTTTTCTGGAAATCAGCCAGTCTGTTGGGATCAAATAGTTTGTTGAACACAGACACACTATATCGTAATAACTAATAAAAAGGGTCTGACTAGGCATCAGTCGATTGAGACTTGATGAAGTCTCAGTCGGTTCACGTCATGTGGGCGTTTTTTTAGCAAATCATGCATGTGGGCATGGGGCCGTACGTCGGCTAGGAATTAGTGCTGCTTTTACTCTTTTCTTGCTATACGCCATTGTTTATTCCTCATGGGCTAGGAATCAGCATGTTTTCCTTTCATTCTTCCCTTCGGCATAGCAGTACTACACCTTCTATTTCGGCCCATTTTCCTATCATTTTATATATATTATTTTCTGTTACATTTTTAATGTTATTTTTATTGTTAATATAAAATGAAAATAAAAATAAAAATAAAAAACCGATCCACATAAATTGC
The DNA here is from genome assembly GCF_018294505.1 of Triticum aestivum. Lineage (NCBI taxonomy): Eukaryota > Viridiplantae > Streptophyta > Magnoliopsida > Poales > Poaceae > Triticum > Triticum aestivum. The sequence continues at coordinate 35,231,783 of NC_057807.1, read as the reverse complement.
AGTTGCAGGCGGGTTGCGACACATGCAGTTGCAACTCTAATGATGGACATGCAACTGGCGGACATCCCTCCCCCTCCAGTTGCAGTCGCGTTGTACCACTTGCAGCTGTTGGTGGGTTGCGACACGTGCAGTTGCAACTCTAGTGATGGGCATGCAACCAGCCGACATCTCTCCCCTTCAGTTGCAGTCGCGTTGTACGCCTTGTAGTTGCAGGCATATGCGATTTGTGCAGTTGCAACTCTAGTGATGGACATGCAACTGGATGACATCCCTCCCCTCCAGTTGTAGTCGCATTGTCCCCCCTGCAGTTGCAGGCGGATTGTGACGTCGACACGTGCGACTACAACTCTAATGATGGACATGCAACTGGCCGACATCCTTTCCCTCCACTTTCAGTCGCGTTGTACCACTAGCAGTTGCAGGCGGGGTGCGACAAGTGCAGTTGCAACTCTAGTGATGGACATGCAATTGATCAGCAATTCTCCCCTTCAGTTGCAGCCGCGTTGTACCCCTTGCAGTTGCAGACGTGCCGTGACACATGCAGTTGCAGGTTGCGTTATAGGCATTCACACACCTCAAGGTACATACACAGTAAGACATGCGATGGAATGTGTGCTCAGAACAGCAAAAATAAAATAGAGAAAAAAAGAAAAATAATTTTTTTAAAAAGGAAAAAATGTGAAGAAGAAAATATAACTAAAAATAAATGATACAAAAGCACAAAAACACATGTAGAAAAATGAATATAAAAAGGAAAAACAAACATATACAAAAGGGTAAATGAAAAAAGTTGGACAAAACAAAAATAAATCTAACAGTCCAACAAAGAAAGAAAAGGCCAACTAACAACTGAAAAGGCCCCATCCCGTGGCCAGCCCCTCACGCGAATCCCAACCTTACAAAAAAATAAAGACAAAAGAGAGCCCGTCCAGAAGCATGGATCCTATGTGGGCTGCTCGCACGAAATGCTAAAAAACGTCTTAAACGGCAAAGAAATCTAATGGATGGTTCGATCGACTGAGACTTCGTAAAAAATCAGTCGACTGATTTTTAGCCCAACCGTAATAAAAATGTTTACTCTGCAAGTGCAGAGCATCATTATTAACTCTCTTGGGTTGTTTATTCAGGACAGAATGTGTGAAGTGCATAATTACTCAACAAATGAAATGTCCCCAAATTACAATGTTTCACTAGCATACTTTAGACAGAAACATAGTGGTACACAGACATACATAAATTGGCATGCGTACGTGCATGCAGGGTTCAAGTACAAACATAACAGACTTAGTCTATAGCTGCCCAGAAGATGCATAAGACTTCTTATTACCAGCAAATCATCTACCATGTCTTAAGCACAACTTGGAGTTAGCTGAGGTCCTCGCCAATGCCATCGTCAGTCTGATCGCCATCATCGTCGTCAGTCTGATCCTCCTTTTTCTTGTCACCGTCACCGTTTCCGTCAGCCTCCTCCTCCTGCTCCTCATCCTCATTGTCAGCCTCCTCTTCATCCTCCTCCTCCTCATCCTCATTGTCAGCCTCCTCTTCATCCTCCTCCTCCTCCTCCTCTTCATTGTCAGCCTCCTCGTCAGTCTCCTCCTCGGGGTCTATCGAGAAGGGGCTGTCTGTCGAGAAAGTGCTCACCATGCTACTAGTGTCTTCATCCTCCACCACGTTATCTGTGATGTTCAGTGTTACAATCCCTGCAGGTAGCACACAGTATAGAGACCAAAATTAATTCGCAAGTCCACTCAAAGATAAGAAAATTGCACCTAGAGATAACAAACACGACGCGCCGTACGTACACTCATCGTCCCAAGAGGTAGGTTGCACGTTCTCAAGCCGCCGGTTTTCCAGCTCTTCTGCATGGTAGAAAGATTTGTATGCACATCAAATGCATTGTTAAGCTCTCCTAATATGAAAATTGTGTAATCAAGAAAAATATATTGACACGATTTGTGTCTAGCAAGTCCAAACATTTTTTTAGGAACTAGTGAATAGAGAAGATCAAATCGTTTCCTATATACGAGGCCATGCATTATCGGACACAAATAGCATATTAATTCTCGTCAACTACAAAGTGAGCTTGGAACGTGAATAACTCAAAAAAGTTTGTTTTCCGGTTCTTCAAAAAGAAAACGTCCAAAAAACATAAATCAAGATTGTACACATGACCAAGTATTATATTTAGTCTTTAAATCTGTGCAAAGTTATGCATTCCATGGCCATATGGGAAAAGAAAGAGGGAATCAAAGTACAAAATGCTGCTATTCAGCCACTCTATCTTGTCTTTCTTGTGAAGAGAACACAAACTTATCAAGCATGTTTCCTCACGAAGAATTGCAGGCACGTAGTTATGCAAGAAACTTAATCAAAGAAGAAATATCTCACTTACCAGCGGTCAGCACACGTTTCTTGCTCTTTTTCTTGCCTTGATTGTTTCCACCGGATGAACCGCCACTATCCATTTTGTTCTTCTTCTCTTGGCTTTCTTCCCTCTTCAACTTTAGTGTTGTAATGTATGTGCAGTGCGGAGTCCCCATTCTCTATCCTTTTATAAGAGGCTGATATAGCACACATGGGCTACGGTTAATTCAGTGCAGTGCACACAACATGCACACATAAAAGTTGATACGCACAGGTCATGAAATATTTTCTATTCAGTCCCGCACATGAAAAACTGTAAAATAGTACACGTCAATCATGCAGCCCAGGCACATGTAGTCTTCACTGCATCATAGTACAGTTTACTAGTGGGCACCTCACAGGCCCACCCAAAACCCTTTCCCTCGCTGCACCCTTTCCTGCTCGAAGTGGTCAGTGCCACATTCATGCCGGTCCAGACCGGACGTGACCTCTCACTGGAGCCGGAATTAAAACGTGTTTGTTGGCCGAGAGCCTTGCCCGACAATTGTTTGATGAATTGCCGAAGCTAAAAACATTTCCCCCTTTTTAGTTCTAGCAATGGATTCTGATTTGAAGTACATATACAAGCACTATGTTGAGTCGTTCAACGAGGAGGAGAACTCGGATGAGACGGCAATGATGCAGGCGGTCCTTGAAGACGCGAGCGTGTGGAGGAGCATGTTCTCAATCTCAAGGGCTCGATTAAGGGTCATCGAGTGCTCAACCGCAACAAGGCACACTGTTGACAGTGCTGGACGACTACTTTGCCCCGGATTCACTCTTCACTGACCATTTTCGCCGGTGTTTTAGGATGCGCAAGACTGTCTTAGATCGTTTGTACCGTTGCATCCGGTCCTATGATGACTACTTCATCTTGAAGAAAGACGCCGGGGGAACGGTTGGCTTCTATAGTTTACCAGAAGTGCACGGATGCTTGCATATGGCACACCGCTGATTCGTGGGACGAGTACCTACGGATGTCTGAGAGCACACGCGGAGATACCATGGTCAGGTTTGCAACTGTCGTGGTCGAGGTGTTCGGACCTCAGTACTTGAGATAACCAACTATGACAGAGACTGAGAGGCTCTTGGCAATCTCAGAAGAAAGAGGGTGGCCAGGTTTGCTTGGTTCTCTTGACTGTATGCATTAGAAATGGAAGAATTGCCCGAAGACTTTATAAGGGCAATATCAGGGTCATGTTAAGAAGCCCACCATCATTCTTGAAATAGTTGCATCACATGATCTTTGGATTTGAGATGCTTTCTTTGGCATACCCGGTCTCACAATGACATCAATGTGCTACATCGATCACCGTTGTTTGCGAGGCTGGTGAAGGAAAAGCTCCTCCTTGCTACTATAATGTCAATGGACATGAGTACACCATAGGCTACTATCTGGTTGACGGTATCTATCCTCCATGGGCTACCTTTGTCAGCACCATCTCTAACCCAATTGGCCAGAAAAATGCTCACTTTGCCCAAAGACAAGAAACAACAAAAAAGAATGTTGAGAGGGGATTTGGAGTTCTGTAGGCCCGTTTTGCAGTTGTTCGTGGACCTGCTAAACAATGGGATCCGGAGACCTTGTGGGAGGTGATGACATGTTATGTGATCATCCGCAACATGATCGTGGAGGATGAGGGTGAGGATGCTGCCGCAGCTCTAGAATTTGAGAATATGAGTGATCCTATCGAATTTTCAGACCAAAATCCAGCCACATTTGAAGAGTTTATTCAAATGCGTCAACAAATTCAACATCGACCAACTCATGAATAGCTGAAGAAAGATCTGATTGAGTATCAGTGGGCGGTTAAAGGGGACAACAATGTTGGGATGTAATATTTAAACTTCTTAAAATTTGAACTAGTGCTGCATGCGGCTATTTGAACGTTTGCACTCTATGTATGCGGCTATTTGATCGTGCGGACTTAAAAAATTGAGGAAGACCAGATGTATGCGGCTACAGTTGGATGGCGGTCTCCAGCATCCATGTCCGCGGACTGGCCCCCCTGTTCGCGGACGGATGCGGAAGAAAAAATTTGCGGATGGCCGTTGGAGATGCACTTAGCTTCTTCTTCTTCTTCTTCTTCTTCTTCTTCTTCTCTTTTTTCTTTTGGAATATTTTTTTTCTTCTCAAAGCTAGGTTTAGTGTTGTCAAGGCCGGGCCCATAGTTGTGCAAACTGTGCAGCCCGCACATGGCCCATAAAATTGAGGGGCCCCAAATTTTTATGCAGGCCTATCCTTGGCGATGTCGCTAAAAAAGGAATCCTGGGCGCTAGCCCGCATGGTGTTGGGCCGCTGCCGCGTCCAGGTGAGTCAAGGCTCGATCGGAAATGGGATCGATTATCTCAAAAAGAAAAAAAAGGAAACGAGATCGCTCCAAAGGTCTGAATCCAACGTGCATACATGCTCAGGCCCCTTCGCTTCGCTACAGCCAACATGAAACGGGATCGTCGGATCAGAAACGGGATTGGCAGTCCGCGACGGGCGGCACGGCGAGTCGGCGACAGTTCCTCTCCTCTCGTCAAAACAAAATCGGCATCCAGACTCCAGAGCGCCAGCGACGGGCTACACGGGACAGTTCCTCTCAGCCAAAACAGGTAGCCTGCCGCTGAGCGCAGGTTAGTGCTAGAACCCGATGATTCGTCCGACTTTTTGTCCATAGCATCAGCCGTTTGAGTGATCATGCATGTTTGTTAGACCATTACGTGTGAATAATCAATAAATCGACGACCATACAATGGAAGATATGTACGGCTGTACTGTAGCTACCCAGATGAGTTTGCTCAGTTCTGGTGATCCAAGACTTTGTATAGGTTTCAAAACGTAGATGATCTAGAAGATTATGACTTCAGTAGGAAGGTTAAGGCAAAAATTCACAGTTACGGTTTGTAAAATCCTCCTTCCTGATTAACTTCGGCTCCTACTCCTACTCCTAATTTCTAATTAATTTTTGGCAAGAAGTGTTAGAGATCAGTTCTTGCCTCCTTGGTTAAATATCACACTATAGTAGTTCAACCAGACAGGACACGGAGTAGGTGAGCTAGATGGTTCGTCTAATTGCCAAATATTGAGGCATAGCCTCTAACAGAGTAAGACACTATGTCATATACACTATAATTTCTCGCTAGCTAGTTCATTTATTCTAGTGTGATGTTTTTTGAATGAAAAATATCTAGTGACATAGGGCCCCATTTTTTAATTTCGCACAGGGCCCCAGAATTTGGCGGCCCGGCCCTGAGTGTTGTATATAGGTGTTGTGCGTAGTCTCCAATCTCTCCCCTTTTACAAGAGGCGTGGTCTATACACACATGACTGCGGCTACTTTCGTGCCGTGCGCACATGCATGCACACATAAGAATTGATATGCACACATCATGAAATATTCTGTACCCAGTCCCGCACATGAAAAACTGTAGCATATATAGTACACGTCAATCATGCATTCAAGCAGACGGTCTTCCTTGCATCATACTAGAGTTTACCAAGTACTGCCTCCATCCCAAAATAAGTGTCACAATGAATTGTGTGAATATGAATGTATGCTACCTGTGCAAAGTTGCATCTATAGTATTGGGCTCTTCAAAATATAATAATGACATTTTAGTTTAAATGGTATTTTGTTTTCGTGAAGCACCACACGGATTAGGTGGTCACTGTTGCAAAAAGATTGTTGTAAATATTGGTTAGTTCGCGAGCGGTCAAAGATGCACTGACATGGCAACCACAGTCGGCCTTTTCTCCCCTCGGTCGGTTTTGACCTTATTTGATCGAATAAACAAGTTTATGGCCTAAAATGGCCACCTCCTAAGTTATTAGTCTAATGTGTACAATTAGTTTAAGTTAATAAACTAATGAATCACTTCACTCTCTTCAAAACATAATATTGACATTTTAATTTAACTGTTATTTTGTTTTCCTGCAGAACTATGCGACGTACTCTACTAAGAAGTAGAGTCATGTTGGGGAGAACCAGGGTACGTGAGACTTGATACGTATGCGTCATGAAATGTTCAGAAGTAGAAAAGATAGTAGAAAAGTCTTGCATACAAAGGACAGTTGTCTTAATTTCTCTTTGGTTTTCAGCATGTGGTAAGAAGTACTTATGTGCCGACGTGTGTGACAACAAACTATCTTGGAGAGCATACCAAATGGTATTTAATTGATATCGTAGTTTTCACTTAAAAAAATCAAAGGTAGTTTATTAAATTATTATTTTTCCAAGGGTGATGCCTCAAAAACACTAATCTCGTGTCAATTAAACTAGACGATTAGCATCTCATGATGCAAGAGATAGTGCGAGCGGAGTATGCCTAGTTAACACTCTGAAATATTAATCTCCTTGATGTGGTAACACACAACAGAGCTACTGATTGATGCTCTGCATTTGCACTGTAAACATAATCAAAGACGGTGTTCATTCAACAAACCATTTTCTCTTTGTTTGAGGTAAAGAAGTGATTTCATTCATTCAACTATATCGAAACAATTCATAGTACAAGGCAAGCAAATCCTGGTGGGACATACCTGTGCTAGAATGATAGTCCTAGCTAAATCTTGAAATGTACAAGCGAAAGGTCTTCAAACTCCATTTTTCTCACGGTAGCTGAAAAATGATAATTGAGATGACTTAACAACAATAATATTGTTACAAATGTGGATCAACAATGTTGCATTAACATTTTTTATACTAAACTTTACATTTTTGAAAATTGTTTTTATTAAATATTAAATACAGTGATTTTTATATGGTTGTAATGTGATTACTGGAATACTAAATTTAACATACTCCCTCTGTCCCAAAATATAAGAACGTTTTTGACACTAATATAGTGTAAAAAAACGTTCTTATATTTTGGGACGGAGGGAGTACTTATTATAACGACAATTATATTTGAATCATTTTT
>NC_057807.1:35222240-35224159 GCF_018294505.1 Triticum aestivum | reverse complement strand
TGTGTGTGTGTGTGTGTGTGTGTGTGTGTGTGTGTGTTCATTTATATTTAAAAACATTAATCATGTTGGATATCTCTAAAATGTAGGTCTGATTAATATCTTAATAGTGGTTTTCTTGGGTATGTTTAGGTACATATAATTATAGAAACTTCTACTTTATAAATCAAATCATGGGGAAATGTTTCTTGAAAGTGATAATATCTGCATTGGCCCTATTAGATATCACCACTTATATTAATCACCGATGAACATGAAAATGCTTGTGATTGTATTTCTCATAAACAAGATTTGATGGTTTGATATGCTCATCGAGAATTATCTTGGTTTCGTCTGGTGTTTACAAGAATTCCTGCTAGTTTCTAGGATAAAATTATTCAAGAAATTATATATAAAATCTAGTTAGTAGGATCTAGTACAACATGTACGATATTTATCGGCGGGAGATAGGCAATACACGATATTGGTTTGTGATGTAGACTTCTCTGCTGACCAAGATTTTTTTTTCATATATTCACTAATCTTTTGGACATAATGTATAATAGTAATAATATTTCTGTCCTTCCTTCGTCTCTTCTCTAAGGAAAGGAGGCTAGGGTTTTTCCCTCTTGTCGGCAGCGCCGTCGACCTACCACGTATCCTGTGACCTCAGGGCCATGGGTGCGCGATGGAACTCGGCCCTTGCCGGCGGGAGGGATATGATTTTAGGTACTTCTTCAAGTTTTCTTAGGGTTTGTGTCCTGCTCAGGAAGACATGGCGGTGGCGGCTTCTTGAAGATGGAATAAGGTTCTCCCCACCTAAGCCACGTCCTAATGGTGCGTCTAGCATCGTCGGAGGACATGTGGAAATGTGTCCCACGGATCTCTCGGGATTCGGTCGGTGGTTGTCTTTTGGTGGATCTGCTCCGATCTAGTCTTTGGTTGTCTTTGTTCATGTGTCTTCAGATTGGATCCTTCCGATCTAAGCTTCTCTTCATCGGCGGCGGTTGTTGTTCTGATGCATTGGTCCTATGGGTCTTAGTACGATGACTTCCTGACTATCTACTACAACAAGCTGTGCCCGGCTCTGGTGAGGGAGGGGTGATGACGGTGGCGCGTCTTTGACTCACTTCAATGCTTGTAGTCGTCGCTAGGTGGTTTGCAAATCTGGATGTAATTTTTATTATTTCTGGTGTTCGTTGTACTGCCATGATTGAAGATGAATAGATTGGAAGTTTCCCACAAAAAAAGATGTATAATAGTACTCCCTCCGCTCCTCAATATAAGTCTTTTAAAGATTTTAATATAGACTACATACGCAAGAATGTGTGTTGAGACTGTTCCACCCAGTGGCTTATCTTAACCACGCAAGAATGTGTGTTGAGACTTGAGAGATCACACTCTCCTCATTTTTCTTTCGGACAAACACACTCTCCTCTTTACCTTCCTTGTTAACCCTTTAACTTGAAAGTTTGGGACATATTTTTTGTTGATATTTTTCCTCAAAAAAATATATTTTCTGAAAAGTCCAAAAACAGCAACTAGGCCGTGACACTACATTAATTATCTATAGTACAGAAAAATAATTTAAACTTGTGACAATACTATACAATTATGATATAAACGTAGGATGAAACAAGAAAACATTGTAGATAAATACGAGCCAAATTTACAGTTTTTTCATTGTCCACCGTAATAGTAGTCAACTTATAGAAGAGGTCCATGCCGCCCTCGTCACAAGGGTTTCCCAAGCCCACCCAAGCACGATCCGCGTCGCACCAAGGCAACTATAGCCAATGGTGGTGCAAAGCCCTCTGGAACTTGATAACCCACATAGAGCAATACACACATCTATATATTATTAATAATGTAAAATCCATCAGCCGAGCAACCGAAGCCGCGCCGGCCGCTGTCATCGCCCATAACAACGGCAGCTGCCGCCG
>NC_057807.1:35211514-35221761 GCF_018294505.1 Triticum aestivum | reverse complement strand
GGAACTTGTTGAGGTTGAGAATACCAAGGTCAATTGGTCTTCCGTGCTGCTGATGCCTGAGGCCGTGCTGTATTTATTCGCTCCTTTAGAGTTGTGGTCTGCCTCTAGTTCTCTCTACTGCACTGAACTCTATTGTTGTAGTTGTAGCTGGACAATTTTTCACCCATAGCGAGAGCTTCGATAGCTATTCTCGGTTGAGCGATTAATGGAAAGGGATTTTTTTTTTGTTTTTCATGTATATGAAACATATTTCAGTGCGAATATGTGAAACTTGTTATTTAGAAAATGTGAAACTAGTTATTTAAAAAATGTGAACCTGATTATTTCCAATCAATTTTAAAAATAAGTGAAATCTATCTTTGAAACAAGTGAAATTGTTATTTCAATTTATTGATTGTAATGTGTTTTTCCGAATCTAGTGAAATGAGTGAAATCTATCTTTTGCAATTAGTGTAATCAGATTTTTGAAACAAATGAAATATAGTATTTTAATTGAGTGAGTGTAATGCGTTTTCTGAAATGAGTGAAATATGAGAAATAAGATACTTGAAAAAATGAAAAATATCCATTGGTCTGTGGAACTGTCTTTTTAAATGTTTGAAATTGAATTTTGTAATGAGTGAAATACGTTTCAACATATTTCATAAATACTGTATTGGAGATTCTTTTTGTAAAGAGTGAATCAGTTTTCCAAATCATTGAAATGTGTTTTTTTCAAACTAGTGAAATACTAAATTTGCAATGAGTGGAATTCTATTCTTTGAAATGAGTGAAATCTATCTTTTGTAAATCAGTGCAATTTGTTTTCTGAAACTAGTGGAATGAGTGAAATCTATCTTTTGGAATGAGTGAAACATAATATTACAATTGAGTAAGCGTAATGTGTCTTCTAAAATGAGTGAAATTACTTTTGAGATCTATATTGTTTAATGAGTGAAATCAATTGTTTTATACCAGTGAAATATAGTATAGTATTTCAATTGAGTGAGTGTAATGTGTTTGCTGAAATGAGTGAAATATATCTTTTGGAAATGAGTGTAAAATGTTTTTTGAGATTGTGAAATCTATTTTTGGAACGAGTGAAATTTGTTTTCTTAACTAATAATTTTTTAAATGAGTGAAATCATTTTTTTGAAATTGCTTTTTTGTGTGTGTGGAAATATGTTAAATGGGTTATTTCAAATACATTCAAATGATTATTTAAAATATATGAAACTTGCATTTACGAAATACATGAAAGATATTTCAATGTGTTTGTCAAGTTGTTTATTCAGTGTGTGAAATTGATGTTTGTGAAATACAACTAGAACTGAAATATGAAAACTATAAAATTCAAATTGTTCAAAACATATCCAAGCTCGGTCTTGTTTCAAAGATCTTGTCACCCCGAATTCAAATATATAATTTTTTCTAGAAACAGAGTTTAGATTCAAAGCATATTTATCATCCAAATTTTTCCCAAAGAAATTAAATAGAGGCCTTACGGTGGGAGAGAGAGGAGAATAATATATGTACCATGCATGCAAGTGTCCTATCTTCTGACAAAAGCTGTTGCATGCAAAGGGACCTACACTTGTATTACTAATGTATAGAGTTGAGACTGCAATTACTAGTTTATACAAACAAAGGCCGCACGGATCTTGACGAAATGGACAAAGGGTGGATCCAACACCGGTACGTCCCGGCTCCGGTAAAATTACTTATTCGGTCTGTTGGGATCAAATAGTTTGTTGAACACAGACACACTACATCGTAATAACTAATAAGAATGTTTACTCTGCTTGTGCAGAGCATCATTATTAACTCTCTTGGGTAGTTTATTCAGGACAGAATGTGTGCAACGCATAATTACTCGACAAATAAAATGTACCCAAATTAGAACGTTTCACTCGCATACTTTAGACAGAAACATAGTGGTACACAGACATACATAAATAAGCATGGGTACGTGCATGCAGGGTTCCGATACTAACACAACAAGGCTTCGTCTAGAAAATACAGCTGCCCAGAAGATGCATAAGACTTCTTATTACCAGAGAACCATCTAGTCTGTCTTAAGCAGAACTTGGAGTTAGCTGAGGTCCTCGCCATTGTCATCGTCAGTCTGGTCGCCATCGTCGTCGTCAGTCTGATCCTCCTCCTTCTTGTCACCGTCTCCGTCAGCCTCCTCCTCCTCCTCATCCTCATTGTCAGCCCCCTCTTCATCAGCCTCCTCCTTGTCAGTCTCCTCCTCGGCATCTATCGAGAAGGGGCTGTCTGTCCAGAAACTGCTCACGATGCTACTAGTGTCTTCATCCTCCACCACATTATCTGTGATTTTCAGTGTTACAATCCCTGCAGGTAGCACACAGTACAGACTAAAATTAATTCGCAAGTCCACTCAAAGTTAAGAAAATTGCACCTACAGATAACAAACACGGCGCGCCATACGTACACTCATCGTCCCAAGAGGTAGGTTGCACATTCTCAAGCCGCCGGTTTTTCAGCTCTTCTGCATGGTAGAAAGTTAACTACAAAGTGAGCTCGGAATATGAATTGCTCAAAATTTTTTTTTCGCTTTTTAAAAGAAATCCAACAAAACCAAAATCAAACTTGTACACATGACCAAGTATTATGTTAGCCTGTAAACCTGTCCAAAGTTATGCATTCCATCGCCATATGGGAAAAGAAAAAGGGAATCAATGTGCAAACTGCTGCTATTCTAGTCACTCTCTATCTTGTCTTTCTTGTGAAGAGAACACAAACTTATCAAGCATGTTTTCTCACGAAGAATTGCAGGTACGTAGTACACAACAATAGATAACCAAGAAACTTAATCAACAAGAAAGATCTCACACAGACACTTACCCGCGGTCAGCACACGTTTCTTGCTCTTTTTCTTGCCTTGGTTGTTTCCACCGGATGAACTGCCACTGTCCATCTTCTTCTTCTCTTGGCTTTTTTCTCTACTCAAAGCTAGCTTTAGTGTTGTAATGTATGTAGGTGCAGTGCGCAGTCCCCAGCCTCCATCCTTTATAAGAGGCTGATACAGCACACATGGGCTACGGTTAACTCAGTGCAGTGCACACAACATGCACACATAAAAATTGATACGCGCACGTCATGAAATATTTTCTATCAGTGCCGCACATGAAAACTGTAGCATAGTACACGTCAATCATGCAGCCCAAGCACATGCAGTCTTCATTGCATCATAGTACAGTTTACTAGGGGCATCTCACAGGCCCACCCAAAACCCTTTCCCTCGACCGCACCCTTGCCGGTCCAGAGCGGATGTAACCTTTCACTGGAGCCGGAATTGAAACACGCACCGGCCGAGAGCCTCGCCCATTGCACGCGTCTTCGCTCCGCATTGAAACATCATCCGTCCATCTGCCTACGTCCATTACACTGGCGAGCCCGCTGAAGAACCTAATATGGGGCCTAAGCGCCACACGTCTGTCTGCATGCTGGCCGGCATTAAACACCTCACCTTGGCATCTGCATGCTATTTAAACGTGGTCAAGTGTCGGGCAATAGCCGCACCACACCTCCGCTCTCCATCTCCTCTTTGCAGCACACATGGCATGGCCTCAAGCTCCAAAGCCCTATGAGACAGCCTCTCCGGTGAGCAGAAGAAGGAACTCTTCGGCATTGCTGCCGACCGTGTGGCCCATCGTGCCAGCCAGATACTGGCTGGCTTGCCGGCACCACCGCTATCGCCGGACTAGGATGACATCACCATGGGCCGTCCTAGCCCATCCAGGCTATCCTATGCCGCCACCCACCAAATCTGCGCAAGCGATGGTGGCACTGCGTCCAATAAGCTGAGAAAGAAGGCATGTTCGTGGAGGTTGATGCGACGGTGGAGGAATTTGATCGGGGCAGCAACAACGACGTCGCCAACTCCGCTCGGCTGCGCCTGACTGCCATGATGACGAAACCGACACGTCTGCGGCCGCCACTGATAGTAAGGAAAATTAGACCATGGGAGACCACCGCCACTTGGATCCCAAGAAGGCCAACGCCACCGTCTTGTCGGGTTATATAACCGGTGACTTTTGTTGGGTTACACAACCGGTGACTTGCCCGCTTCATTGGGGCGTATACGACTGTCTTGCCCAGCCCAAAAACCAACCATTGATCCGGTCCTCCCGGAGGTGGAGGCTATTCTTCCCCTCCCGCTGATGCATTTAGCTCTGGGGTTGACGAAGGTCTGGTGAGCTTGTTGGTGGACATGGGGAAGACATTTCTTGGGAAACAGGCTCCGCCACGGTTGGTGAAAAACTATGTTAGAATAGCCTAGCCTAATCTGCTATAGTTTAGTTGAAATATGTCCAAAATGTAAATGTTTTCGTCTGGTTTATATGAAAAACATTTGGTTTGCATGAATTTCGTCTGGCTTGTTGCAATCCGCTTTGAAATGTATGCATACAGGGTTGGATGTCCGCCTCCCGCATCAATGTCCATGGACTGTTCCACACCGACCTGTGAACGGATACAGTGTCCGGTTTGAGAGTCAGGGTTGGAGATGCCCTAAGTAATCTTTAAAAACCCAATTAATTCTGTGAATGTGAATGTGTGCAAAAATTACATGTGTAGTTTTGGCCTCTTCAAAACATAATAAAGACATTTTTGATTTAAATGATATTTTGTTCTCCTGAAGCACCACGCGGGTACCCTACTAGGAACAATGTTGGGGAGAAGCAGGGTACACGAGACTTGATACGTATGTGTCATGAGATATTCGGAAGTAAACAGGATAGGAGGGCAACTCTCGTGTGTTAGTACTTCTGTGTCAGACGTGTGTGACTGAAAGAAGATCACACGTTAGGTGCCAGCCTCTCCAAAAAATCATGAGAACCAGTCCTCTCTATCTTGGCAAATTCTTGAAAAAAGCAGCAAGACCTGATTCAGTCCAGAATATTATGTCTGTCTTTTAGGAAGATGGCCACATATATGGTGCAATTTTCAAACCTATTATTTACGCGATTGAATTGAATCAGGACCTGCCAAGTACGAAACAAGATCTCCCATTTAATAGGATTTGTTTTTTAATAGGAGAGAGAAAAACACACGATAGATGGTGGTGGGAGGTGAGACGGAAATAAACCTGGGTACCAGGCTTCCAACTCCCCTTTAGGATTAGAGATTGGTTTTTTAATAGGAGAGAGAAAAACACAAGGATAGATGGTGGTGGGAGGTGAGACGGAAAAAAACCCAAACAAAAATAAACCGGGGTACCAGACTACCAACTCTCCTTTAGGAGTATAGATCTTCGGTTATTCAGTTTCATGGCACACATGCATCACCCGAATGAACTAAGAACAAATATTTATTGATTTTTAATTTGTAGGTTCACAATATGCCTCCACATATCAAACATGTTTGGGGTAGTTCAGGTGAGCTTAATAAGGCTTGGTAACAACTGCACTTTTTTGATATGAATTTGTTGATTACTTGCTCTCTTTTTTCCTGTTGTGACGTGAACTTCCTGCTTAATTACTTACTCAATTTATTTTCCTTTATTGGTTTACAGGGGATTTTCGAATTTCGTATGGTGATATATTACCAAATAATCATTACCTTATACAAAAACACATTATGAAGGAAAAAAAGTAAGTTTTTGTATTAGTAAATCCTTCTTCTCATAATCCAGTACCTGTGAAGCTCGTTTTGATTTTCAATCCTCAACATTAGGGTAAAATGTTGCTATACTGCTTTTTACGCACGGCTCTGTGTAGCTTATGCTTATGTGCACGGGCTTCATTTCATGGCATGTTACGAAGCTGCTCTGATGAAGGGAGATCCAAATCTTGTTAGTGATTTGAATCCCTTGTACCTGGATGATACGTTCAGACGGAGTTCATTGAGTATGACCCCACCAAAAGCATTTGTAACAATCGGTTCGTGCACACGGCATTGATCCTGCAGGAAATTGGACTTGTACATCCTAATGTAATGGTATTTTTAGTCAAACTTGTTGTTGAGAATATCCTTCGGCACTTATGATTCATTGATGACTAAAACTCCCTAGGTCATAGTATAGTAAATAAAATATCCAGGTATTTCCAACTAAGAAATGGTTGATTATTTTTCTACATGGAGTAGTATCGTCTGTACTGTCACGCATTGGCGGAGCTTCAACAAGGCCGAATGGGCCATGGCCCACCCATCATTTTGACATTTATACAATATTTGTTTTACTCATAAGCCTTTTAACATCAGTTCTATTAGGCATGCCTAGCCCGCCCAACAATGGGCCTCAAGCTCCACCATTGATGTCACGTCCTAGGTTACGAAGGGGCATTACTATCACAGATAGTAATGGCGCACCTATAGTGCGCCATTACTATGCCTAGGAGTGCGTCATTACTATCTGATTTAGTAATGACGCACCACATAGAAGTGCGCCATTACTAACAAATTTTTTTCAATTTTTTTTCAGAATTTTTTTTCGTTTTCTTCTTAATCTCGGGTCACTATGGCTTAATCTCGGGTCAATATGCTTAATCTCAAGTCAAATCACACTCCGTGATCAAACTTCCCGGAAGGTCACCCATCCTCACACTACTCTAGCCCGAGCACGCTTAGCTTCACAGTTCTATCCAACCCCAGCACCAGCTCACTTAACAGGCACTTGTTGATATATCTATCATATCAATCCTATTAAACCTTGCTGATGTCTACGACTTTATTCATCTTCATGAGTGTGATGAAATTTTGAAAAAATATTTCAAACTTCCCCGTCATATTACGTATCATATTTTGAACATTTTTTCCAAAAAAAAAATTTGAAACCAATTTTTTTTCTGTTACTAGTTGCGGACCTAGCAAATGGTGCGCCATTACTAAGTTTGAATTTTTTTGGTTTTTCCCCCTCTAGATCTTAAAAGCCCAATATCTTTTATTCTGTTAGGTTTTCTGGGATTCTAAAAATCTTCAACAAGTTCCCCTTGTTGAATTCAGATGTAACTTTTCGAGTAGATAATTTTTCATATAAAATTTTTTTAATCCGAGTTCGTATGCAAAAGTTATGCCCATTTTACAAATTCCAGAGAGATTTTGCAAATAAAGTCGAAATTCATATTTGTAAATTTTCCCAACAACAACCAGACCGCCTTTTCAGTTTTAAAAAAAAAATAAAAAATGATGAAAGTGTCAAAAAAATAAAAGAAAATAAGTTTCCCATGTGATATGTGGTCTAGTTGTTGGGAAAATTTACAAATATGAATTTTGACTTTATTTGCAAAATCTCTCTGAAATTTAGTAAAATGGGCATAACTTTTGCATACGAACTTGGATTAAAAAGTTTTTTATATGAAAAATCATCTACTCGAAAAGTTACATCCGAATTCAATCAGGGGAACCTAGTTGAAGATTTTTAGAATCCCCAAAAACCTAACAGAATAAAAGATACGGGGCTTTTAAGATCTAGAGGGGGGAAAATTAAAAAAAAAATTCAAACTTAGTAATGGCACACCATTTGCTAGGTGCGCCACTAGTAACAGAACAAAGTCCTAGACATCAACAAATTTTAATAGGATTGATATGATAGATATATCAAAAGTGCATGTTAAGTGAGCTGGTCTTGGGGTTGGATAGAACTATAAAGTTAAGCGTGCTTGGGCTAGAGTAGTGTGAGGATCGATGACCTTCTGGAAAGTTTGACCATGGAGTGTGATTTGACTTGAGATTAAGCATATTGACCCGAGATTAAGCCATAGTGACTCGAGATTAAGAAAAAAATGAAACAAAAAATCTGAAAAAAAATCGAAATTTTTTTTTGAAATTTTTTTGAAAAAAAATTGTTAGTAATGGCGCACTTCTATGTGGTGCGCCATTACTAACTCAGATAGTAATGGCGCACTTCTAGGCATAGTAATGGTGCACTATGTGGTGCGCCACTATTATCTGGGATACTAAGGTGCGTCATTACTATTTGTTACTAGTGGCGTGTTAATAATGGTGCACCTATAGTGCGCCATTAATAGCAAAAACTGGTGCGCCACTAACAACCTTTTTTCTAGTAGTGTCACTCCAAATAAGAACACTTCCATTCATCCTATAATATTTAAAACTATATCAGTAACAATTGTAGGGAAAATGGGTTTATAGTAACATAGAAAATCACCAATACTTATTTTAAAAAACTGAAGAAACATGTTAATTATGACATATCTTCTCAAAAAGATCAATGTGCAAATGAATTAATTGCTACTAAGACAACAACCAAATTATGAAACATCAGAAGCTATAATTAACTACTATAACGCTACAAGTTCTTACTCATGTACCATAAATAACAAATTGAACATTTTAAAAGGAAGGTAAATATAACTGCAACAACATAGCGACAGGGTTTGGATGACAACAAATTTATACTAACATGTGTGTACATGCACAAATTTAGTAACATTGAACTAATAGCACTATGGTCGTCCACTATGTATGCTAAAACCGATGTACAAAGAACTGTTGCTACATCTCGCTCCGATGCCCTGCACTGGTGAGTTGATGCAGCGGAAAAAAATCAGGGACCCAAACTCCGAAACACCTAGTTGCTCCGACGCCCAGTTCCTTTGTGCCATAAAGATTTAGTATTTTACTGCTTGGCTGCTCGGATGTGTGGACAAGTTGGCTGCACAAACTGCTGAAGCGATGCCAAATAATTTTCTAATGGCACTACTGATGAGATGAGAACATTTTTAGATACTAGGTATAAACTGTGACACTGTCTTAGGATGCGTTTGATTGAAGGTGTGGTATGAATGGGTTGGGACCATGACAGTGTCTGAATTACATCTAACAAATGATTTGTAACAATGAAAGAAGGTCCAACCTTCTTTGCACATGCCAGAAACTTCCTCCCACTGTCCACAGATTCAAACGCAACTAGCTTCACGCATGGAGATTGATGGTGATAACGAGCAGACAGATCTTCAGCCACCCTGCTCCATTCGTTGCAACTGATGGTCTTAGGGAACTACAAGAGGAAGAAATGACTCAAATCGACCACCGGGTAAAAATCCTTCATTCCAAGTCATAGCCCGAGAGAGAGAAGAGAGGCATACCCGGGTGGTGAAGGACTCGGAGGAGGAGCAGGAACCGCTGGAGAGGTCTTTCAAGAATACCATGGCGACCCCGGCGGTCGTATGCGAGATGGCGAGAGCGAGGAAGCAAGCGAGGAAGTGTCTATAGCTTAGGAAGGAAGGAAGGAAGGAAGGAAGGAAGGGGGGAACAGGGGAAATGTGACTTGTGGTCGAGGAGAAAAGGGGGTGGGAAAGGAGGGGTAGATATTTCGGTGGTAGGCCAAAAAATTTGAAATGTGGAGGGAAACTTTGTGTGCGGTGCCGCCAGACACCATTCACTTTGAACGATAGTGTGCATCGCAAACGATTCTTCTTCTTTACGTGCATGGATGAGTTTGATAATTCAAATTTTGGTGGAAATTTTCCCGGGTACATCATTGCATAATTTAACATCGCTTGCTAATTTGGGCACACAAAAGAGCGTACATCACACAGATCACACTTGCTGAATTGAGCAATTTTAGTAATTAAATAGAGCCAGTAGACCTAAACATTTCTCTAACAAAAGACCAGCATTAAAAACAAAGCCTCAGTACGCCTAATTTTAACAAATCCACCGCCACGTTGGCCTATGCATCGCCGGTGTGAGATGAGACATTGATGACTTGTCCTAGCGACATGCCGCTATTGGTGGACTCCGCGTCCCCCCTGCTAAAGTCAACCGCGTCCTCTTCCTTGTCCTCGGCCTCGTCCTCGGCACCGCCCTCAAGGTTGTAGTACTCGTAGTAGTGGTTGCGCCAGAGCTTGCGTTTGTACTCCACCGCTGATTCCTCAAAGAATAGACTCTTCTCTTCCTCGACCTGGGCCACGCGCAACTGCTCCTCCTGGCGCTCCTCGATCTTCGTCACCTCCTGCATATCCAGCTGCCGCTCGGCGACCTCATGAGGAAGCCGGTGCTCCATGGACACCGCCGCCTTTTCGGACATGGGTTGCATGCTGGATTCCAAGGTGGCCTAGAATATCTTGGCGTGGATGGCCTCGACCCGGGCCAGGGCGACATCGGCGGCACGGACGGCAGCTCAAGCGCTCTCGACGTTGGCAGCCACCATCGCAGCAGCAGTTGCAGCCGTCTTGGCTGCTGCAGCTGCCCTGTGAGCTGCCGCAGACGCCCTCTCGGCGGAAGCGGACACGCTCAATGCGCATGGGGCGACACTCTCGGTGCAAGCGGTCGCGCTC
>NC_057807.1:35199389-35211202 GCF_018294505.1 Triticum aestivum | reverse complement strand
CGCGGCCATCGTACGGGCCTTCACGAAGAGTTTCCACGGTGTCATCTTTGAAAGAAGGGGGTGCGGGAATGGGGATCGGGATTTGTGGATTCGAGGGTTGCCGACACTGGATCAGACGAGCCGGCGAAGCTTAAGGAGGAAGACTTAAATACCCAGAAATTTTCATCGCAAACGGTTCCTACAAAACAACTGTGTGTGATGTTGTAGTTTTTTTAATTATCTGCGAAAGAAGAATCTAGAGTAAAGTGGCAACGAATGGTGTTTTAAATGTGCGAGAAAATTTGTAGTACTAATACAACTGTCATGTCAAATTTTAGAAAATTTCAGGGGGCATTTGACCTTTTAAGACATTTAAGTGATTTTCTAGCCATTTAGTGATCGTAATTGAAATTTGAACTATATGTACATGCAACAGCTAACCATAACGGTTTGAAAATTCATATTTTATTTACTTATGTGCGATCTAATTCCATGTGCAGTAAATTGGAAGGAATTTTTAAACATATTGGTCTAACGGCTATGACACAATTAAGCATGGAGTGCCATGGCATTTAAATTCTATTTTAAAAAAAAAGATCAGAAACACATGAAACCTTGGTTGATGTAATATCATGACACCAAGATGATGTGGTAAATTTTTTGGCATGTTTGACGAAAGTTTGGACACACACCCCTCACAAACCGAAGCAACTCACTAGAAGACTAATGGTTCCAAAAGGGAACAATGCATGTTTGATAAAGAATGGGAGATAGCTTCCTCTTACGGCCTTTATTTTTTTTTCTACATGTAACATCCATTAATACAACTGTCATGTGAAAAATTGGAAAATTGCAGGAGTCATTTGACATTTTGAAGACATTTAAGTGATTTTCTAGCCATTTAATGACCGTAATTCAAATTAGAACTACATGTACATGCAACGGCTAACCATAACAGTTTGAAAAAAAAATCATATTTGTGTACTTGTATGTGAGTTAATTCTATGTGCAGTAAATTAGAAGGAATTTTCAAACATATTGGTCTCACGGCATGGACACATGCATGGAGTGCTATGGTATTTTAATTCTAAAAACTTAAAAATTGATCAGAAAAACATGAAACCTTGCTTGATGTAATGTCATGCCACCAAGTTGATGTGGTAAAAAAATTAGCCTGTTTGATGAAACTTTGGACATACACCCCTCACAAACCTGAGCAACTCACTAGAAGGCTCGTGGTTCCGAGAAGGAACAATGCATGTTTGATGACGAACGAGAGATAGCTTCCTCTTACGGCCTTCAGTTTTTTCTACGTGTAACGTGCACTAATGCAACTGCCATGTGAAAATTCGGAAAATTTCGATGGTCATTTGACCTTTTAAAGACATTTAAGTGATTTTCTAGCCATTTAATGACCGTAATTCAAATTTGAACTACATCTACATGCAACGGCTAACCATAACGGTTTGAAAAATCATATTTATGTACTTGCGTGCGAGTTAAAAAATCATCAGACGATGTAAATATCTGGTGTTCAAAAAAGAAAATGTAAAATCTGGCAAGACAACCGGCCCCAACACGATTGGCACTCTATTTCGCGCCTGGAGGTTTGGAAGGTGAGTGGCGGGCGTTATTAATCAGACACGGTTCTGCATTGGGAACCGTCAGATATTTTGTTCACACACAGATTTTGCTGCGGGGATCGTGTGTAATTCAAACTACAATACTCGTAAATTTTGGCGATTGGCATGTGTACTGTTCCCGTCAATCTAGATTCCGGCGGCCAATGAATACTACCTTGCTCACGTCGTCCCGCCTGCATTCTCACATTCTCATCTATGTCCTTCCCTTGCTTGCCTCTCTCTCTCTCTCTCTCTCTCTCTCTCTCTCTCAAATCTCTGCCATGGCGCCGCCGGTCTGCCCACGCGCCGACGAGGAGATCGCTTCCCCCTGAGGACGCTCATTCGAAGAGCAGCGGCGAGGACCCCTACACGCCGTCGGACGAGGATGCGCCTGACCCCCCCAACTTTGGATTGGTTTTGGGGCCAGTACGATCTTTGTCTTTGGAAGTCGCTGCCGCCGACTAAGAAAGCCAGGCAAGTGGCTTTCAAGAAGGAGATGGCGGAGGAGGATGCCAGGTACCAGGCGGCCTGTGAAGCTCGTGATGCCGCCTCAAAAGAGGAGGCGGTGGAGCTTTGGGGGCGGGCGCGTCGTCGTGCGGAGGAGGTGTACAAAGACGGGTACTTCACGAGGAAGGCCAAAGGTGCTAGGCACCTCGTCGCTGCGTGGAGGTGGGCCGATAAGGTTCAGCGTGCCACCGATGAGGAGCTCCGGTGGGCGCCCAACAAAATGGCAAGATCGTTCGCGCTCGTCCGCCTGCAAGAGGCAGATCGGTACATCAAGCGCTGCGAGGCGGAGGAGGCGGAGTACTGCCTCCGCGCTAGGAAGACGCTGCGCACCAGGGAGCTGCTGGCGAGGGGCTGCCGGAATACTGGCCCCCGGAGGGATTATTAGTTTTATTATTGTTCGTTTTCAATTTTATGCATTGTACCTAGTAGTTAAGTACCGTCACATATATGTGATGATATTATATATATTATGTGATGAACTAATGAACAATTAATGTTATATATATTATGAATTCCATTTTCTATCTGTTTTTGTATAGTAATTTGAATCTAGTTGTTATCATCCACATATACGGAATGGAAAGCATATAAACACACATTGAAACAGAACATATAAGAATGAAAAATAGAGTACACACATTGAAACAGATCAATAAACAGAGCAATACTATGATTGCTGTGAATACATAGCTATCCACGTCGAAACGACTCAACAAAATAAAATGCGTCCATGAGACCATGACCAACAACCCTTCCTACGGTAGCTTTTGGCTCCGCCTGAACTCGTGCAGGCATTCGTCCAAGCGATCGACACGCTCGCGGTACATCTGGAGTGCGATCTCGAGCTTCAGGTTGGCTATTTCATCGGAGATCACTACCTCGAGATGCGACAACCATGTTCCTCTACTGCGCCCGAGTGGACACCTGGGCCAAGGAGGCGGCCGAGCCTACCGGCCAGTGATACGTCTGCAACCTATCTATAATTTTTGATTGTTCCATGCTATTATATTACCCCTTTTGGATGTTTATGGGCTTTATTTTACACATTTATATCATTTTTGGGACTAACCTTGTCACATCCCTAGCTTTACCCTGGCCTTGGACTAGCTTGGTTGCTGCATCATGTTTAAATTCAAATGAAATTTGAATTGAGGAATTTTCAAAGCCTCAGAATCCTTTAAAAAAATGATCAAGATAAAAATTGCTTCAAATAAGTCCAAGAAAATGTTCTTGTTATCCTCTGGAAATATTGGCAAGAGGTAAAATCCAAACCAATACTTTCGGTATCTCAGAAACATTTATTTTGGGTATATGAATTAAATCAATAGCTATTTGAATTGGACTTATATCTACTATTAAATAAATATAGGTCCAATAATTCTGAAATATTTTTGTGGAGCATTGTTTTAATTCTTTTAGCTCCTAAAAATATTGTCAGAAGTAAAATAAATTGAATTGGTTTCAAAACCAAATTCAAAACAAACCTGCAAAATAGAAAACAGAATTAAAACAAAACAGAGAGAAAAAAATAAAAAGAGTAAAGCCTACCTGGCCTCACCCGTGCAGCCCACCAGAGCCGGCCCAGCTCCTGTGCTGGTCCAGCACTGTGCGGCCCAGCCCACCGTGGTCGCCACCGTCTTCAACCTCCTGCCAGTAGGCAGGAGGGCGTGTGCCCGACGCGCGCGCGCACGCTCCGGCCACCTCCTGCTTACCTGCTCGCCGCTGGAGGCACCCGAGGGAGCCACGCACTCCCCCTCGCCCCCTGCACCTCCCCTCTCTTCCCCTGGACCCCGTTCCCTCCTCTGCTTCCCTCCCGCGCACACCACCGAGCGGAGCTCGCCGGCATCGTCGCTGTACCCATGGCCACCGGCCACCCCTAGCCTCGCCGATGCACCTAGGAGCTCCGCCTCGACCCCCTCTTCCTCCCCACCGATCCACAGCCCTCCGGAAGCCCTGCATCGCTGCCATCGCCGTCGTCTTCTACCTCGGACCCGCCGGCCATCTTCGTCAAATTCGCCGGCTCCGGACCGTCCCCGACCTCGCCGAGCGTCCCCTCGTCATCGCCGTGAGTCACTGACCCTCTCCCCTAACTCAGCATGCTCCCCTCCGTGCCGTAGCGCCGTTCCCCACGAGCACCGAAGCCACCGTCCGCCATTGCTGCTGCACGCATAGCCTCCATGCTCCCCTGGCCCCACTGAGCTGCTCTTAGTGCTCCCCATGACTAGCAGGTGCTGCCCAGCCTCTCAGCTCGCTCGCTCGCCAAGCGTAGCCCCGTGCCCGTGCTGGCCCGAACTCCGGTCGCCGCCACGGGCCCCGTTCCGGTGAGCTCGGGCCACCTCAGCCCCTGCCGTTTGCACAGATGGATGCGGGCGACTCCCAGCTATGCGTAGAGCCCCTCAGTCGCCGATTTGGTCGCCGAAAGAGCGTTTCCGACGCCCTCCGCCGTTGCTGGCGTCGCCGGCGACAAGCCGCGGGTCAACTCCGGCGGGTTTGACCCGGGGTTTGACCCCCCTGACGTGTGGGCCCAGGCGCCTGCTAGATTAGTGTTAGATTAGTTAGCGCTAATTAACCTAGCTAATTAGATAGGTCACTGACATGCGGGCCCCGCCCGGCTAACTAAGTTAGTTAGGGCTAACTAACCTGGTTAGTTGACTGAGACACTGACGTCTGGACCCCACACGTCAGGTTTGACCCTGACCGACCCCTGTTGACTTGCTGACGTCACGGTGACGCACTGCTGACGCAGTAAATGTTTTCTGGAATTTAAATAATTCTTAAATGATTTATTAATTCCAGAAAATGCCTAAAACTTCAATAAATCATAGAAAATTAACCGTAACTCCAAATTAAATAAATTATATATGAAAAATTATCAGAAAAATTTAAGGAATCCATCTGTACCATTTTCATGCATGTTAGAACAACTTATCACTACTGTTTAGGACAAATGAAGTGAATGACATTTAAATAACCCCATATGGAGTTTGAATTTGAATCTTGGATTCAAACCAACTTCATTTAATCTGGTTTTAGGTGCATTAGCCCAAAACAAATTCATATTGCCATGTCATAGCATGCATCATATTGTGCATTGCATTGATCGTGTCTTTTCTGTATTTGCCGGTAATTGTCCCCTCTCGATAGACGTGATACCGATGATGTGATCGTTGACACTGATGAAGACTCGATGTTATCTTCAGAAGTGCCAGGCAAGCAAAACCCCCTTGTTCATTCCGATACAATCCTACTCTCTCGCTCCTGCTCTCTTTTACTGCATTAGGACAACACCGATTCATCTGTTACTTGCTGCGGTAGCTGAACCCCTTTATCCTCTGCATGACCTGTCATTGCCACAGTAAATAGATGAAACCCACTAGCATGAGTAGGAGTTGTTTGAGCCCTGTTGTGCCTACTCATTCATGTTTGTTTGTCATGCCTGCTACTGCTTAGAGTTGAGTCAGGTCTGATTCATCGGGGATGAATCAGAGGCGTGTGAACATGTCCTACTGTGTGTGAGCTAAGTGTGTGAACACGATTTGGTAAAGGTAGCGGTGAGAGGCCATGTAGGAGTACATGGTGGGTTGTCTCATTGAAGCCGTCCTTAGGAACTGAGTTCTGTGTTTGTGATCCATGATTCAGCTACTACCATGCATTGGGCCCTGAAATATGACCCCGCTCGACTTCTTATTCACCCTTGTCCTCTGTCCAGGAGTTGCAAGTAGTTTCTGGTGTTTGTAGTATGCTGGAGGCCGTGGATAGCGCTGACCGTAGGGGTGGGCTGTGATGCGGTAGGCACGTGGCCGGGTAAACCGGGCACCCGTTTGGTGTCACGGAACCCTGTTCACATCGTTTGGGGCTGTGAGCGAAACTCCGGCCGGATCTCCTCATGGATGGAACCCGAATAGGCGATAAACCTGGACTAGAGACTTGAGTGTTTAGGTAGGTCGTGGTCTACACCCACGTCGGCTTTCGCTTGAAGTCTGCCGAGCACATGTCGTGTGCAGACGCTAAGTGGTGGAAACATGTATGAAGAAGTACACCCCTGCAGGGTTAACATCATCTATTCGAATAGCCGTGTCCGCGGAAAAGGACTTCTGGGTTGCTTATATCAGTTCATAGACAAGTGAAAGTGGATACTCTAAAATACGCAAGATAAGCGTGAGTGCTATGGATGGTGTTCTCGTAGGGAGACGGGAGCGGATCCATAGTGGTGTATTGATATGGTGAATATGTGGACTCGTGTGCGCCACCTCAAAAGAGTTACTTGCAGTCGTAGTTCAGGATAGCCACCGAGTCAAAGCTGGCTTGCTGCAGTCAAACTCCACCATCCCCTTTGTTGATAATGATGCATGTGTAGATAGATCTGATGTAAGTCTTGCTGGGTACATTTGTACTCACGTTTGCCTATTTTATGTTTTTGCAGAGAGACTTCAGTCTCACTAGTAGTTCCGCTTGGACTTCGACGTTTAGCTTGATACCTCAGCTACGATCTTGTGCCCTCGGCAGGATCTGATAGATAGTCAGGCTTCTCAGCCTTTTCATTTATAGATGTCTGTACTCAGACATGATAGCTTCCGCTTGTGCTTTGACTTGTATGCTCTGATTGTTGGGTCATGAGACCCATGTTTGTAATGTCTCGCTCCTCGGAGCCTATTGAATAAACTACTTGAGTCGTAGAGTCATTTTGTGATGCCATGTTGTATTGCACATATCGAGCATATTGTGTGTATGTTATTGAAATGCTTGGTATGTGTGGGATCTGACTATCTAGTTGTTTATCTTTAGTAGCCTCTCTTACCGGGAAAAGTCTCCTAGTGTTTCCACCGAGCCATGGTAGCTTGCTACTGCTCCGGAACACTTAGGCTGGCCGGCATGTGTCCTTCTTCGTTCCTGTGTCTGTCCCTTCGGGGAAATGTCACGCGATGAATACCGGAGTCCTGTTAGCCCGCTACAGCCCGGTTCACCGGAGTCCTGCTAGCCCAGTGCTACAGCCTGGATTCGCTCGCTGATGACCGACACGTTCGATGCTGGGTCATGGATGCCTGTCCCTGTAAGTCTGTGCCACTTTGGGTTTACGACTAGCCATGTCAGCCCGGGCTCCTTATCATATGGATGCTAGCGACACTATCATATACGTGTGCCAAAAGACGCAAACGGTCCCGGGCAAAGGTAAGGCGACACCCGTGGAATACCGTGCGTGAGGCCGCAAAGTGATATGAGGTGTTACATGCTAGATCGATGTGGCATTGAGTCGGGGTCCTGACAGCGTTGGTATCAGAGCTTGACTGCCTGTAGGATTACCAAGCCAAACTGGTCGAAGTTGAGTCTAGAAATTCTTTAGTTATATAAGGGAATTGATTGTGGAATGGAACGTAAGGCTCCTTTTACTCCTTATACCTCATGCCCTTCTGATCTGAGTCATCATCTTCTCTTCTACGGGGATTAAGAACTAGGTTTTCTCCTCTTTCTATCAGGATCACGTGTTACTAATCCGTAGACTTATAAGATTGTTGGATTTAAGTCTCAGTTCAGTTCCTACTATCTTCTGTATGTTAACTGTTGATCTCAAAACCTTGATATTGTGCTTCTGAGTGGTTATGCCACCATTTTTGCGAATGTCTCAAATCCTTTCTGAGCATTTACAGCCGTTATGCTGTCCGAGTCATCCCAGGTTTCTAAGTAGTCTGATGCATTTGCAAATCCTTTCTTCCCATTTCAATGTTTCCATGGGCCAGATTAATCACACTAATTGTTGAGTTGAGGTATTCTATTGCCTTGACTTTTATGTTGGAGTTACTATTATGACCCTAGGTATTTAGGGAGTCACCTAGTAATCTAGCAACGTTTTGTGTTTCCAGTGTGAGATTCTGGCCTTTATTCTCGAAAGCTTTCCGTGATGCTACTTAGTAGTAGGTATTCTACTCCTGGGTTCTGAACCCGAGATTCACTCTACCTACTTCATGTTGATAGTAATTGCTAGTGCCTTTAGGATATTAGTAATCTTTGCGATAGTCCTCGATGTTCGTGGTATTCCTTTCCTCCAAATACTATGAACCGCTTATGGCAGATGTTCCTCGCTGATCGAAAGATCACAATCAGAGTGCTCTCGATGGGTTCTCGATTCTACATTGTGACTCTGCCAGTTCTACCTTTCTGCATGGGTTATCCGGAAGAAATATGTGGAATTCGTTCGACATGCTAAACCATGCATCCACAACTCAGAAAATCGTATGTTCCTTTGAGTTGTCCCTCTTTAGTTGTCTTCTGACCCTCGTCTATCAATTGATAGTCAAGAGTATGCGTGCATTCGTTCGTCGATGCCTATTACCCTTGTGGTCCGCCAGGCCATTCTATTTCAGAATGAATAGGAGAAACAAACTCCAGTACCTCATCCATATTTAGGATTGGTTCAAAGTAGTTGTGTTCCGCAGATCAAGTTACAATTCAGCTTCTGGTCTACTCTACCCTGAAGTATTACCTTCTTTATGACAGGAATTTCATGAGAATTGCACCACCTTTTGTGAATTCTTGACATAGTGATACTTCTTGCCATCATTGTTCATTCCTCGGTTCCTGTGTTATTGTAACCGGAATGTCGACAAGTGAATCGTGATGTGTGAAATCAATACTCCCAGCAACCTCGTTGCTTGGTAGCTAAAGGATAATAATTTCATTCTTAGCGTGTTGGTTTTTGGATCATCCTTCTAAGACTGATCGTGCTACCTAGTCCTTATTTCGGTGCACCCTTCGATTGATGAGTTAGGATTATTTCAAATCCTTGCTCTATTGATCATATCGTCTTGCCCTGAAAAGCAAGATTGTTCTCGAGCTTAGTAACATACCGGTGTTTCGTGATTTTCTGAATATCTTCTCAGAAGTATTACCAGGTTGTCACCTGACCGCTATGTTGAGTTCGTGATCAAGTTGGTTTATTCCTGTAAACCACCCCTTCTCCAAGAATCCGTGTTGGATACCCTGAGCTAGTTGGATAAGCTAAACAACAACTTGGAGAGTTGGAAGATAAAAGCTTGTCCGACTTAGTTCATGTTAAGGGATATCTTTTAGTGTAGTGTGTGTTGAAAGAAGATGATATCTTCATCGATTGGTCCCTGTGATCAGTTGCTGGACCTATTGTCTTATCAATCCCTTGATTTGAGTGTGGGCTATCGTCAAATCAAATCAGTACCAACGATGCTCATAATGTTGTCCTACTCGTGGTTGATCCCTCGAGCATACACCATTACATCTTTGGTCTGACCAATGCTATCACCGTGTTCACATGATGGTGGAAGTCCAGTGATATGGAAATTCCGATGAGTTGCTGTTGAGCCCATCAGTAGCATTTTGTCTCCCCCATGAATCATGTTGAACATCAACCTAGTGTTGGAAACTTGTGTAAGCATTTCTTCGTGTTTCGTTCATGAAGCATAGGTTTGAATGAAAGTAGTGATTTTCCCTAATTCATGTGCATATGATGCAAGTTGCCGCCATGAGTTTGAGGAAGATTGTTTTGTTTCCTTGGAATCATCCCAAATCAGTCATGCACACGTGCGAAGTATTCTGTGGTCTGGAGACTTGCAACCTTCATTCCATATGTGTCCCGAGCACACCAAGCCACTGATTGATTTGTTCAAGGAGAAGAAGTTCCTTCATAAGAGCTAATCATATGACTTATGCAAGGACTTCGTTATCCACGGTGATGGTTCCCAACCAGAACTCGGTAGTGTTTTATTGTAAGACTACCACGTGGTCATGCTTGTCTGGGACAACGTGTTCACATGTTTGTAGCAGAACCAGCTCATGTTTTGGAGCTTGCTATCGTAGCTCATCTCCCGAGAATCCCGCAACGTCATCTCGTCGATTTGTGTTGCAAACTTCCGTTTTTCTTCCTAGACTCGATGAGTCTGGAATATCCTGACACCAACCAGATCTGAATCTCAGGCAGATATGATGGTTTGAAACATTTCCCAAAAAACTATAATATCGGTCCCTCGGAAACCGGTAAAGTGGATGTCATGGCCAACACACCCAACCGGAAGACCTGTTATTATAATATCTTGATTGAGGAAGTTGGCCACCTCCCCATAAGGATTTCGTAGGATTTACTCCCTAGTTGCCCCTATGGATTTTTGTGTTCCCGAAGTCCGACCTTTACTTGATGTTCTAGATACCAAACCATTTCAATGAATGGGATACACTAGCACATCAAGGAGAACATTAGAAGCGGAGTGCTAAATGTCTCTCGGTCGATCATCCAGATTTTATTTCCTTGGCCCCGTCAAGGGTCAAATCTGAGAAGGTGTTATCTTCCTTTGCATCTGCATCCTCCATCACCATTCATCATGGTAGCAAGTTGTGTTGCCAGAATCCTTGACACGGATATTGGTGGAATCTTGATGATTGTGGAAATGCTCAAGTTCTTGAGAGCACGCACAAGCGCTACGTGTTATCATCGGCACTAGCTGGGTCTGCTCTCAGTTTCCTCGGCAATGCTATGATCTTTTCAAACAGTGAATTCGCTCTCTGTTGTTGGGTTTTTCCCCAGTTACCAGAATCATTCCCAGCATTTGCATTTTGTTCCTAGCTTGCACCGTCAATGTGCCATTCTACCATGGGTCTCTTCCATTTCCGGTGATAAGCAAATTCATCCATTACGTTGTCTTCAACAAGGTAATCCACATCATCCAAGTCCGAGTATGCCATTCTACCGAACCCCTCTAAATGATCGATTATGATTTGCCTTAAGCTGGTATGAAGAGTTTCAATGATCTTAAGTCAAAGGTAATTCTTTTTGCCACTTAAGGAGATATTTCTACGAGTCACCTTCCCTAAGGTGCATCGTTATGGTATCATGGCAACTCAACTCCTCGCTGCGTTGGCAATCGTTTACCACCTTCTTAAGTGTGGAATTATTGTCTACCTAGTGAACCTTCGTCATTTGCTTCACTCCATTCCCATGGATGTATGTTTAGTGTCTCAGCTCAAGAGAGGTTGCTATGTCTCATCCCGTGAGTAATCCTGAGTTGTTCGATCTTCGAGAAGATCGACCCTTCTAGAGTCCCCTTCTTCTCTCCATGTCATGTTGGCAGGATTTCTCAGAGCAACACTTCGAGACAATGATGGTGATCGAATCAACGTTCATTCGAAGCGCAACCTGGATCGTGAAGATTATACTAGTTTGCGTTTCCCCTTCATCCTACCCTACGCTTGAATCTCGAGACGAGATTCTTGTTTAGTGGGGGTGAGTTGTCACATCCCTAGCTTTACCCTGGCCTTGGACTAGCTTGGTTGCTGCATCATGTTTAAATTCAAATGAAATTTGAATTGAGGAATTTTCAAAGCCTCAGAATCCTTTAAAAAAATGATCAAGATAAAAATTGCTTCAAATAAGTCCAAGAAAATGTTCTTGTTATCCTCTGGAAATATTGGCAAGAGGTAAAATCCAAACCAATACTTTCGGTATCTCAGAAACATTTATTTTGGGTATATGAATTAAATCAATAGCTATTTGAATTGGACTTATATCTACTATTAAATAAATATAGGTCCAATAATTCTGAAATATTTTTGTGGAGCATTGTTTTAATTCTTTTAGCTCCTAAAAATATTGTCAGAAGTAAAATAAATTGAATTGGTTTCAAAACCAAATTCAAAACAAACCTGCAAAATAGAAAACAGAATTAAAACAAAACAGAGAGAAAAAAA
>NC_057807.1:35190824-35198794 GCF_018294505.1 Triticum aestivum | reverse complement strand
GCTTCCCTCCCGCGCACACCACCGAGCGGAGCTCGCCGTCATCGTCGCCGTACCCATGGCCACTGGCCACCCCTAGCCTCGCCGATGCACCTAGGAGCTCCGCCTCGACCCCCTCTTCCTCCCCACCGATCCACAGCCCTCCGGAAGCCCTGCATCGCTGCCATCGCCATCGTCTTCTACCTCGGACCCGCCGGCCATCTTCGTCAAATTCGCCGGCTCCGGACCGTCCCCGACCTCGCCGAGCGTCCCCTCGTCATCGCCGTGAGTCACTGACCCTCTCCCCTAACTCAGCATGCTCCCCTCCGTGCCGTAGCGCCGTTCCCCACGAGCACCGAAGCCACCGTCCGCCATTGCTGCTGCACGCATAGCCTCCATGCTCCCCTGGCCCCACTGAGCTGCTCTTAGTGCTCCCCATGACTAGCAGGTGCTGCCCAGCCTCTCAGCTCGCTCGCTCGCCAAGCGTAGCCCCGTGCCCGTGCTGGCCCGAACTCCGGTCGCCGCCGCGGGCCCCGTTCTGGTGAGCTCAGGCCACCTCAGCCCCTGCCGTTTGCACAGATGGATGCGGACGACTCCCAGCTACGCGTAGAGCCCCTCAGTCACCGATTTGGTCGCCGAAAGAGCGTTTCCGACGCCCTCCGCCGTTGCTGGCGTCGTCGGCGACAAGCCGCGGGTCAACTCCGGCGGGTTTGACCCGGGGTTTGACCCCCCTGACGTGTGGGCCCAGGCGCCTGCTAGATTAGTGTTAGATTAGTTAGCGCTAATTAACCTAGCTAATTAGATAGGTCACTGACATGCGGGCCCCGCCCGGCTAACTAAGTTAGTTAGGGCTAACTAACCTGGTTAGTTGACTGAGACACTGACGTGTGGACCCCACACGTCAGGTTTGACCCTGACCGACCCCTGTTGACTTGCTGACGTCACGGTGACGCACTGCTGACGCAGTAAATGTTTTCTGGAATTTAAATAATTCTTAAATGATTTATTAATTCCAGAAAATGCCTAAAACTTCAATAAATCATAGAAAATTAACAGTAACTCCAAATTAAATAAATTATATATGAAAAATTATCAGAAAAATTCAAGGAATCCATCTGTACCATTTTAATGCATGTTAGAACAACTTATCACTACAGTTTAGGACAAATGAAGTGACTGACATTTAAATAACCCCATATGGAGTTTGAATTTGAATCTTGGATTCAAACCAACTTCATTTAATCTGGTTTTAGGTGCATTAGCCCAAAACACATTCATATTGCCATGTCATAGCATGCATCATATTGTGCATTGCATTGATCGTGTCTTTTCTGTATTTGCCGGTAATTGTCCCCTCTTGATAGACGTGATACCGATGATGTGATCGTTGACACTGATGAAGACTCGATGTTATCTTCAGAAGTGCCAGGCAAGCAAAACCCCCTTGTTCATTCCGATACAATCCTACTCTCTCGCTCCTGCTCTCTTTTACTGCATTAGGACAACACCGATTCATCTGTTACTTGCTGCGGTAGCTGAACCCCTTTATCCTCTGCATGACTTGTCATTGCCACAGTAAATAGATGAAACCCACTAGCATGAGTAGGAGTTGTTTGAGCCCTGTTGTGCCTACTCATTCATGTTTGTTTGTCATGCCTGCTACTGCTTAGAGTTGAGTCAGGTCTGATTCATCGGGGATGAATCAGAGGCGTGTGAACATGTCCTACTGTGTGTGAGCTAAGTGTGTGAACACGATTTGGTAAAGGTAGCGGTGAGAGGCCATGTAGGAGTACATGGTGGGTTGTCTCATTGAAGCCGTCCTTAGGAACTGAGTTCTGTGTTTGTGATCCATGATTCAGCTACTACCATGCATTGGGCCCTGAAATATGACCCCGCTCGACTTCTTATTCACCCTTGTCCTCTGTCCAGGAGTTGCAAGTAGTTTCTGGTGTTTGTAGTATGCTGGAGGCCGTGGACAGCGCTGACTGTAGGGGTGGGCTGTGATGCGGTAGGCACGTGGCCGGGTATACCGGGCGCCCGTTTGGTGTCACGGAACCCTGTTCACATCGTTTGGGGCTGTGAGCGAAACTCCGGCCGGATCTCCTCATGGATGGAACCCGAATAGGCGATAAACCTGGACTAGAGACTTGAGTGTTTAGGTAGGTCGTGGTCTACACCCACGTCGGCTTTCGCTTGAAGTCTGCCGAGCACATGTCGTGTGCAGACGCTAAGTGGTGAAAACATGTATGAAGAAGTACACCCCTGCAGGGTTAATATGATCTATTCGAATAGCCGTGTCCGCGGAAAAGGACTTCTGGGTTGCTTATATCAGTTCATAGACAAGTGAAAGTGGATACTCTAAAATACGCAAGATAAGCGTGAGTGCTATGGATGGCGTTCTCGTAGGGAGACGGGAGCGGATCCATAGTGGTGTATTGATATGGTGAATATGTGGACTCGTGTGTGCCACCTCAAAAGAGTTACTTGCAGTCGTAGTTCAGGATAGCCACCGAGTCAAAGCTGGCTTGCTGCAGTCAAACTCCACCATCCCCTTTGTTGATAATGATGCATGTGTAGATAGATCTGATGTAAGTCTTGCTGGGTACATTTGTACTCACGTTTGCCTATTTTATGTTTTTGCAGAGAGACTTCAGTCTCACTAGTAGTTCCGCTTGGACTTCGACGTTTAGCTTGATACCTCAGCTACGATCTTGTGCCCTCGGCAGGATCTGATAGATAGTCAGGCTTCTCAGCCTTTTCATTTATAGATGTCTGTACTCAGACATGATAGCTTCCGCTTGTGCTTTGACTTGTATGCTCTGATTGTTGGGTCATGAGACCCATGTTTGTAATGTCTCGCTCCTCGGAGCCTATTGAATAAACTACTTGAGTCGTAGAGTCATTTTGTGAGGCCATGTTGTATTGCACATATCAAGCATATTGTGTGTATGTTATTGAAATGCTTGGTATGTGTGGGATCTGACTATCTAGTTGTTTATCTTTAGTAGCCTCTCTTACCGGGAAAAGTCTCCTAGTGTTTCCACCGAGCCATGGTAGCTTGCTACTGCTCCGGAACACTTAGGCTGGCCGGCATGTGTCCTTCTTCGTTCCTGTGTCTGTCCCTTCGGGGAAATGTCACGCGATGAATACCGGAGTCCTGTTAGCCCGCTACAGCCCGGTTCACCGGAGTCCTGCTAGCCCAGTGCTACAGCCTGGATTCGCTCGCTGATGACCGACACGTTCGATGCTGGGTCATGGATGCCTGTCCCTGTAAGTCTGTGCCACTTTGGGTTTACGACTAGCCATGTCAGCCCGGGCTCCTTATCATATGGATGCTAGCGACACTATCATATACGTGTGCCAAAAGACGCAAACGGTCCCGGGCAAAGGTAAGGCGACACCCGTGGAATACCGTGCGTGAGGCCGCAAAGAGATATGAGGTGTTACATGCTAGATCGATGTGGCATTGAGTCGGGGTCCTAACAAACCTACTAACCGGAGGCCCAGCCCGTATTGCTATTTTTTTTTGCCTATTTCAGTATTTTGAAGAAAAGGAATATGGAGTCCAAACGGAATGAAACCTTCGGGGGCGTGATTTTTGGAATGAACATGATCTAGAGGACTTGGAGTGCAAGTCAAGAAGCAGCCGAGGCGGCCACGAGGGTGGAGGGCGCGCCCCCCTATCTAGTGGGCCCCTCGGGCGGCCACCGACCTACTTCTTCCTCCTATATAGCCCCGAAAACATCCGGGGAGCCAACGAAAAACAATTTCCACCGTCGTAACCTTCTGTATCCGTGAGATCCCATCTTGAAGCCTTCACCGGTGCTCCGTCGGAGGAGGAATCGACGACGGATGGCTTCTACATCAACAACATAGCCCCTCCGATGAGTTGTGAGTAGTTTACCACAGACATTCGGGTCCATAGTTATTAGCTAGATGGCTTCTTCTCTCTTTTTGGATCTCAATACCATGTTCTTCCCCTCTCTTATGGAGATCTATTTGATGTAACTCTTTTTGCGGTGTGTTGTCGAGATCCGATGAATTGTGGGTTTATGATCAAGTTTATCTATGAGAATTATTTGAATCTCCTATGAATTCTTTTATGTATGATTGATTTATCTTTGCAAGTATCTTTGAATTATCAGTTTGGTTTGGCCTACTAGATTGATCTTTCTTGCCATGGGAGAAGTGCTTAGCTTTGGGTTCAATCTTGCGGTGTCCTTACCCAGTGACAGCAGGGGTTGCAAGACACGTACTGTATCGTTGCCATCGAGGATAAAAGATGGGGTTTATATCATATTGCTTGAGTTTATCCCTCTACATAATGTCATCTTTCTTGATGCGTTACTCAGTTCTTATAAACTTAATACTCTAGATGCATGCTGGATAGCGGTCGATGTGTGGAGTAATAGTAGTAGATGTAGGTAGGAGTCAGTCTACTTGTTGCGGACGTGATGCCTATATACATGATCATGCCTAGATAATCTCATAATTATTCGCTTTTTTATCAATTACTCGACAGTAATTTGTTCACCCACCGTAATACTTATGCTATCTTGAGAGAAGCCTCTAGTGAAACCTATGGCCCCCGGGTCTATCTTTTATCATATAAGCTTTCTATCTACTTTTATTTGCATCTTTACTTTTCCAATCTATGTTATAAAATACCAAAAATATATTTATCCTATCATACTATCTCTATCAGATCTGACTTTCGCAAGTGGCCGTGAAGGGATTGACAACCCCTTTATTGCGTTGGTTGCGAGTTCTTTGTTTGTTTGTGTAGGTGCGTGGGACTTTTGTGGAGCCTCCTACTGGATTGATACCTTGGTTCTCAAAAACTGAGGGAAATACTTATGCTAATATTGCTGCATCACCCTTTCCTCTTCAAGGAAAACCAACGCAAGCTCAAGACGTAGCAAGAAGGATTTCTGGCGCCGTTGTCGGGGAGGCTTCCACCAAGTCAAGTCAAGATTCGACCTCCCGCCAACGTGCGATTTCTGGCGCCGTTGCCGGGGAGGTCTTCGCTCAAGTCAAGACATACCAAGTACCCATCACAAACTCATCTCCCTCGCATTTACGTTATTTGCCATTTGCCTCTCGTTTTCCTCTCCCCCACTTCACCCTTGCCGTTTTATTTGCCCTCTCTTTCCCAATCTCCCCTCTTTTTCGCTTGCCTTTTTCTGTTTGCTCGTGTGTTAGATCGTTTACCTTGTCGTTATGGCTAGTCCTCCTATCCTTGTTATCACTCCCGAACATGAAATTCTTAATTTTTATCAAAGGGAGGGAGAAAATTTAAAATATGCTTGGCATAGAATTTGCAATGCTCAAAATAAATCTACTAGGAAGCTTTCTACTTCCGTACTTCTTCGCAATTTTTATGTAGGCATTACACCTTGGAATAGATGTGTTCTTCATACCGTTACCGGAGGGGATTTCTTGAGTAGCCACACGTTTGATGCTTATAATGCCATGTTAGATTTGTTTGGCCCACCACCTCTTTTGGTTAATGGAACCGTTTTAACATTGGAACATGTTATGCAACGACTTGAAATTATTGAAAATAAAGTTGCCACTGTTGAGTTGATTGAAAATTTGGATAAAAAGATTCATAATTACATTACCCAATATGGATCTAGGGTTGGAGTTACTTTGAAAAGTCTTAAAGAGAAAGAACCCATAGTTAATGAAAAAATAAATCTAGATTCTACAAGAATCGGTAAACTTGAGGATATCATTACCAACTTAGGTTCGGCATTCTCTTCCATGAAAAACACTCCAAAACCTCCTACCAAAACTGCCAAATTTATTTATGTTCCAGAAAATAAGGGTGAATCTTCTAGTAAGGGAGACGCGGATCTCAAATCAATAAGTGTTCATCCCAATTGTCTTTCTATCATTAAGGAACCTTTTGCCACAAATGAATTTCTTGAATTTTTGCCTAAAGGTTTAGTCATTGCTAAAAAGGGAGAAACCCCTAAAGATTATAAGTGCTCTATTGAGGAATTGAGTGCCAAAGATGGCACTACTTAGATCTATCTTCGCTTTTATGCCTAGCTAGAGGCGTTAAACGATAGCGCTAGTTGGGAGGCAACCCAACTTTATTTGTGTTTTTTGTTTTTGTTTCTGTTTAGTAATAAATTTTGCTTCTACCTTATGTTTGGATGTGTTTTTATGTTTTAATTAGTGTTTGTGCCAAGTAGAACCTATAGGATAACCTATGATGATAGTTAATTTGATTCTGCTGAAAAACAGAAACTTTGCGCGCACAAAATTAGTTTTGTTAAATCACAGAAATGTGTTTTTGCGTTGATTCTTTTTGCTGCTGATCAATAGATAAATTGTCCAGGACTTCCTATTGTGGTAGGATTTTTAGAGTTCCAGAAGTCTGCGTTAGTTACAGATTTCTACAGACTGTTCTGTTTTTGACAGATTCTGTTTTTCGTGTGTTGTTTGCTTATTTTGATGCATCTATGGCTAGTATTACGTGGTATGAACCATAGAGAACTTGGAATACAGTAGGTTTAACACCAATATAAATAAAGAATGATTTCATTACAGTACCTTATGTGGTGGTTTTGTTTTCTTTCACTAACGGAGCTTATGAGATTTCCTGTTGAGTTTTGTGTTGTGAAGTTTTCAAGTTTTGGGTAAAGATTTGATGGACTATGGAATAAGGAGTGGCAAAATCCTAAGCTTGGGGATGCCCATGGCACCCCAAGATATTCAAGAGTAGCCAAAAGCCTAAGCTTGGGGATGCCCCGGGAAGGCATCCCCTCTTTCGTCTTCGTTCATTGGTAACTTTACTTGGAGCTATATTTTTATTCGCCACATGATATGTGTTTTGCTTGGAGCGTCGTGTATGATATTAGTATTTGCTTTTTTAATTTTCCACAATCATCCTTTCTGTACACACATTTTGGGAGAATCCTACTTGATTGAAATTTATTAGAATACTCTATGTGCTTCACTTATATCTTTTGAGCTAGATAGTTTTTGCTCTAGTGCTTCACTTATATCTTTTAGAGCACAGCGGTGGCTTAATTTTTTAGAAATTGCTAGTCTCTCATGCTTAACTTATATTATTTAGAGAGTCTTTTAGAGCAGCATGGTATTTGCTATGGTTATAAAATTGGTCCTAGAATGGTAGGCATCCAAGTTGGGTATAATAAAAACTATCATAGGAAGTGAATTGGATGCTATGATCAATTTGATACTTGATAATTGTTTTGAGATATGGAGGTAGTGATATTAAAGTCATGATAGTTGTGTGATTATGAATTTAAATAATTCTTGTGCTGAAGTTAGCAAGTCCCGTAGCATGCACGTATGGTTAAAGTTGTCTAACAAATTTGAAACATGAAGTGTACTTGGATTGTGCATCCTTATGAGTGGCGGTCGGCGACGAGCGATGGTCCTTTCCTACCAATCTATCTCTCTAGGAGCATGCGCTAGTGTTTGGTTTTTGATGACTTCTAAATTTTTGCAATAAGTATATGAGTTCTTTTGACTAATGTTGAGTCCATGGATTATATGCACTTTTATCTTTCCACCATTGCTAGCCTCTTCGGTACCGTGCATTGCCCTTTCTCGCCTTGAGAGTTGGTGCAAACTTCGCCTGTGCATCCAAACCCCGTGATATGATACTCTCTATTACACATAAACCTCCTTATTTCTTCCTCAAAACAGCCACCATACCTACCTTTTATGGCATTTCCATAGCCATTCTGAGATATATTGCCATGCAACTTTCCACCGTTC
Source organism: Triticum aestivum (assembly GCF_018294505.1). Classification (NCBI taxonomy): domain Eukaryota; kingdom Viridiplantae; phylum Streptophyta; class Magnoliopsida; order Poales; family Poaceae; genus Triticum; species Triticum aestivum. The sequence goes on along the minus strand of NC_057807.1, from coordinate 35,191,057 downwards.
CGTTTATCATCATGACATACATTACTTTTGTCATATTGCCATTGCATGATCATGTAGTTGACATCGTATTTGTGGCAAGGCCACCATGCATAATTTTTCATACATGTCACTCTTGATTCATTGCACCAGCCTGGCACACCGCCGGAGGCATTCATATAGATTCATATCTTGTTCTAGTTTCGAGTTGTAATTCATGTGTTGTAAATCAGTAAAAGTGTGATGATCATCATTAT